>NW_022436943.1:62483697-62484773 GCF_009761245.1 Sapajus apella
GGCGAGGCGGGGGGGAGAGGGGAGGCGAGGCGGGGGGGAGAGGGGAGAGGGGAGGCGAGGCGAGGGGGAGAGGGGAGGCCGGGGGGCCAGGCAGTCCCCCGAGGGGCCCAGGCAAGGGGCGGGCAAGGGAGCGCTGGAGGACAGATCTCAGGCCAGAAGCTTCCTGACCCTGCAGTGGGTGGGCACCCTTAGCGTGCAGAGGCTTAGTAAAAGGGAGCAGACCTGCCCAGAGTCTGCTGAAATGGGCTGAAGTTTCCTCATGCACACATATGCACACGCCCCACACACACATGCACACTCACAGTGTCCCGGTGAAGCCTCCCTGGCTACCCAGCATCACAGCCTGGGAGGGGCCGGCACCAGGAGACAAGGGGAAGACAGGTCAGCGCAAGGCCAACACAGCACACGTGGTCCTCCCATCCGCTCTGGGGAGACTGCAGGTGGTCACATGCTCTTGGGGTCCCACCCCCAACCCAACACAGAACACCGCTCTGGGCCCCCTCTGGACCCTCACACCCCACCACCTTAGCCTCAGCCCTGCGGCCATGAACCGTTCCAGGTGGTGGCGGTGGGAAGGACAGACTGCTATTTTCAGGTCAAGGAGCTACTTGGCTCACAACTAGATCCCAGTAACTAGCACCCCATAGGCACTCAATACATGCCTTTTGGGAGGAATTAATTCAGGAATGAACTAACAGGTGAATAAATCAATGAACAAACCATTCTGGAAGGTTGAACTGGAGTCACCTGTGAGGAAACTGAGTCTCAGATATTAAGCTGCTGTCCTGAGCACCAACAGGTGTATTAAAACAGCCCTGCAGATTCTTTGACTGTCCTCCCACCAGAGACAGCATCTAATTCCCTCCACTTGAGCTGAGGCTGGCTCTAATGTGACCCTTCCAACAGACAATGAGGTGAGAGGGTGCTTGCTGATGACAGCAATGCTTCTCACCTGCTGGTTCGCCCCGAGGACACACCTGTGCAGGAGTCCAGCTACTCTGAAGCTACTGTGCAGAGACCAGAGGGAGCCCCAGGAGTTCATGTTTCCAGGAACAGGTGTGTGTGTGTGTGTGTGT
>NW_022436943.1:62484873-62606932 GCF_009761245.1 Sapajus apella
GGGGGGGAGCGTGAGAGCATGAGGGAGCGTTCATGCCAATTCCAGCCTTACTCAGTGTCTCTGTAACCGCCTGAGAGACCTTGAGGAAGCACTGCTGGCCTGAGCCCAGCCAGCCCCCAGAAATGAGAGAGAGAACATTAGCAGACAATGGCTATCACTTTGCACCACTGAGGTGGAGATGTTTGTTATGCAGCCACAGACAGTGGAACAAGCTCTTACAGAGGAAGCGTGAAGTCAGTCAAGGCAACGAGAAGAAATTGAGAAATAACACATCAGGGCCTGACACCCTGTGCCAAACCCCTTAACACTCTGGAGAACGCGGCGAGGACTTACGGCTATGCTACAGAGGAGGAAATGGAAGCAGGGACAGATCAAGCCACCTGCCCAAGGCCACACGGCCAGCTGGAGCCACAGGTAAGATTTGAACCCAGATGGGACAGACTGAGCAGGAGGGGCAGGAACCGGGGCTCTGATGTCTGATATTGTGTGATTTTGGTCGATTCTGCCTTCTTTCAGGGACTTCGTCTCCTCACCTGCAAGATGGGTACGTTGTGTTCAAAGACTTCTCGGCAATCCTTCCCCTTTCTGAGTCTCCTTGAGCGCAAACGCTGCTGGCCCGGGTAGCTGCTCTGTCCCCCGCCCTAGCCCACCCAGCCTTCCCAGCCAGGCAGCGGCCCCCAGAGCCCGCCTCCCCGCCCCTCTCCGCAGCTTTCAGACCTTAACACATCCCTGCAAGGCGCCTGCTTCAAGCTATGTCGAGCCTCCTTTATCACCTAAATTCTCCTTGGAGTGAATATGCTCCCCCAAATTCAAGCCCCCCAAAAAAACTAGTTTCACCAAATTGAGGGTCTAGAAGAAGCTTAACCACCGGGAGCTGGCAGCCAGGAACTGCAATCACCTTTGATTCATCAGATCCAACAAACAACCACACACAGGGCACAGACCTCGGCCTCCGCTCCACGGACACTTCCTGACGGCCAGCAAGTGCAGCCTGGTCAGGCTGGGAGCCGGAGGGCATGTGACCACATCCCAGGCTGCTGTCATGGCCCAGGGTCTTGTCCAGTTCTCCTTGGCCCGAGCCCCCAATTACCGGGAACTTCTGGTTCCCGGGAGCCAGCTCCTCCAGCCATTGCAGGGGCTCCCTCTGGCTTCATTCTTAGAGCACGGGCTGGGTGGGGCCGCAGTGTGGCTGTTGCAGAGGGAGGGAAAGATGACCCTCCCCCAGCAATAAGAAATGGAATCTGAGGGACACGGGAGAATGTCTCCTTCCTACAAGCGCGGCAGGACCCAGCCCCGGCATAATTCCACACGGTAACCGGGCCCAGGCAGCCACACAGACATGGCTACCGCACGTTTTACTTTTCTGATGCTGCCATCACAAATTGCCAGGAACTCAGTGGCTTAACATGACACATTTTCTGTTACAGTTCAAGAGGTTAGAAGTTGAAATGGGCCTCAGTAAGCTAAAATCAAGGTGTCGCAGGGCTGCATACCTTCTGGGGGCCATCCAGGAAAGGCCACTCCCTGCTTTTCCCAGGTTCTAGACGCTTCTGCACTGCATGGCTCATGGTTAGCCTCTTCCTCTGTCTTCAAAGCCGGCAGCAGGGCTGGAGTCCTTCTCTCACCACACCGCACCCCCACCTCTGCTTCAGTCATCAGGGCTCTCTGGACTCCACCCTCCTGCCTACCTCTTATAAAGACCCTGATATCACATTGGGCCCACCTGGGTGATGCAGGCGCCTCGCCCTTTCTTAAGCTCAGGTGATCAGCAGCCTGAAGTCCATCTGCAACCTTCATTCTCTCTTGCCGTGGAAGGCAACGTAGTACAGATTTGCAGACATCTTCGTGGGGGTGAAGGAGAAGACATTATTCCACCAACTGTGAGGTGCCTGCCCTGCTCTGGCTCTGTGCCCACCTGCCTGAGGAGCTTCGTAGGTGTTCTGTGGCCCTTAGCTCCTTTGCCACCCACCCTGCTCCTGACAGCCAACTCCTCTGTAAAATGAGGTGACCGTGCACGGAGGGCTGGCATCATATCACCCCACAGCCTGTTTCCAGACCTGCCCTTCTCAAGCTTGAATGTGGCCACAGTGGACACAGGCCCTGGGGTCTGGTCAGAATGCAGCTCCCGACATGGCAGGTCTGGTGGGGCGGAGCCTCCACTGTCTACCCTGCTGTCAGGTGAAGCTGGCACTCCTGGCCCACAAACGGCATCAGGGTGGCCGAGCCTGAGCAGCTCAGCCCTAAACCCACCTCGAGGAAGCTAAATGTGTCAACACCCACGACACAGCACAACTCTGTCACACAGCACCTGGGAAGCCATGAGTGCTCCTAATGCAAGCCAAGCACCTCCAGAGCTGTGTCTTGGGAGGTGAGTATTTGGGTCCCATCTGGGATTTGATTCCAGATACCCGGTCACCAGCCATGGGCCCTGTAGCAATTAGGTCCCTGTTCTAAGCAGGAGGGTACTGAGAGGGGAGTCACAGTAAAACCTACTACGGAGACAGCTGCAAAGCCTGGCTTTCCAGTGCACTGGCCAGATGACAAGAGGCAAGTTCCTACCTCTTGAGCCTTAGTTTCCCCATCTGTAAAATGGAAGTCACACCTGTTGTGTAGGGAGGTTAACACAATATGCAATTGGGTTAGCAGGTACTAAGCACATTGCTAGGGCAATGCTGTGTGAGGCGTTTTCTGTCTATTAAGTGCTAAATTAATATAAATACCTAGCAGCAACCTCTTGGGGTTTAAATGAGCCAGCCATCTGGTGGCACTCTGTAAGTGCACAGGACACTGTGACCATCCCCATTTTTGCAGATGAGGAAACTGAGGCAAAGAGGATCCATCAGTCACCAAAAGCTCACAGGCCACTGAGCAGCATGGTCAGGACTTGAACCCAGGCCCAGGTCTGCACGCGCAGCCACTCCACCATTGCTGAGGCCAGGCTGCAAAGCCCAGCACTGTGCATACGGCAGTGCTGAAATCCCTGCTGACTGAATGGAGAAGGTGTTCAGCTGCATGGAAAGCTCTAGATCCATGTCCAACTGTATCCACTAGCTGGCACGTCACCAGCTCTTCACCAGCATCTGACCTGATTTTTTTCATTGCTTTCTGCTTAACATTGTCCTCATCTGTTTTTCAACCTTAAGGCACCTGCCCCCTTCAAGATAAGAACCAAGCTGGGCACTGATGCCCTTGGCCTTGCTCTGGCCCAGAGGGCTGAGTTTCACCCCTCAGCAAAGGTGCCATCCCTCCTCCAATGCCTGTTTCCCCTACGACAGCATTGCCACGGCTGCATCTGAGGCCCTGCCCAGGTGAGGCCTGCCCATCTACCCTGCCCGGCTCTCCCGGGGCTCCCACAGGGCTTGGTGCAGACCAAACGGTCCAAGGGGAACATTGATAGGATGCAGACTGGCACGCCCAGGACGCAAAGTGGCCCAAGGCAGACCAGGTCTGACGCGCCCGAGTGGGCTGGGACTCTGTTCCCACAGTGGATGCCCTGCAGGATGCCTGCTGGCCTTGGTTCCACCCTGGCCGCCCAGGCAACTCAGTCCCTAAAGTCCTCTTCCATCAAGCTGGAACTGAATGGACTTGTAGAAGATGTCTGTGACCCTGCCATTGCACTTCTAGGAATTTATCCTCAGGAGAAAATTGGACAAGTGTGCAAAGGAATGTAAATAAAAATGGTCCTTGTGGCTGGGTACAGCAGCTCACACCTGTCATCCCGGTACTTTATAAGACTGAGGTGGGCGGATCACAAGGTCAGGAGTTTGAGACCAGCCTGGCCAACATAGTGAAACCTCATCTGTACTAAAAATACAAAAATTAGCTGGGCATGGTGATACGTGCCTGTAATCCCAGCTACTTGGGAGGCTGAGGCAAGAGAATCACTTGAACCCAGGAAGCAGAAGTTGCAGTGAGACGAGATCGCACCACTGCCCTCTAGCCTGGGTGACAGAGCGAGGCTCCGTCTCAGGTCCTCGTGACATTCCTTATAATGGCAAAAGATGAAACAACCTATACTTCCAACACAGGAGAACAATTCCTGATGGCTGACTGAGATTCCATTGCACACACAGGCCATGCACAGTGCTGCACTCTGACATGGCTCTGTTTACGGACACACCCTCTTTTACCATTCCATGCTTGACTACGCCTGGCAGACACTGTTGAAATTGAAAGTTTGTGGCAACCCTGCATCAAGCAAGTTTATTGGCACCATATTTCCAACATCATGTGCTCTGCAGAATATTCTTCGTGTCTCTGTGTCAGCATTTTTAGCAATAAAGTATTTTTCAATTAAGGTATGTGGTTATGAGTTCAGTGCTTTTGCATTTGCTGAGGACTGTTTTGGAGGGTGGAGAGTGAGAGGAGGGAGAGGAGCAGAAAAATTAACTCATGGCTTAAAACCTGGATGATGAAATAATCTGTACAACAAACCCCCATGACATGGGTTTACCTATGTAACAAACCTGGAATTATACCCTTGAACCTGGAAATATACCCTTGAACTTAAAATTTTTTTAAAATTAAGGTATGAACACTGTATTTTTAGACACAATGATGCTGCACACTTAACAGACTATAGTATAGTGTAAATGAAACTCTTTTTTATTTTTCTTTTTTGAGATGGAGTCTCACTCTGTCACCCAACCTGGAGTGCAATGGCACAATCTCAGCTTAGTGCAACCTCTGCCCCCCAGGTTCAAGCAATTCTCCTGCCTCAGCCTCCAGATTACAGGTATGTGCCACCATGCCCTGCTAATTTTTGTATTTTTCGTAGAGGCAGGGTTTCACCATGTTGGCCAGGCTGGTCTCAAACTCTCGACCTCAGGTGATCCACCCACCTTGGCCTCCCAAAGTGCTGGGATTACAGGCGTGCACCACCATGCCTGGCAGTGTAAATGGAACTCTTATACACACTGGGAAACCAACACATTTGTGTGAGTCCCTTTATTGCAACCTTCACTTTCTCGTGGTGGTCCTGAACTGAGCCTGAGTATCTATGAGGAAGGCCTGCATGTGTCATTTCTGTTTAATCTGAGGCTCGATCTTGTCACAGTCAGCTGATTTCTTTTCTAGCTCACAACTGCTCTCCACACCTCGGAGACCATGCAGGTTCGGTCTCAGACACCACAACAAAGCAATCCTAAAAAAGCAAGCCACACATATTTTTTTTGGTTTCTCAGTGCATATAAAAGTGCTGTTTATACTATACTTGTCTACTGAGTGTATAATAGCATTGTGTCTAAAATGAAATAATATACATACCCCAATTAAAAAGGATTGCTAAAAAAAAGTTAATGATCATCTGAGCCTTGAGCAAGTTACAATTCTTTTGCTGTTGAAGAGTCTTGTCTTCTTCGTGTGAATGGCTGCTGATTGATCAGGGCGGTGGTTGCTAAAGGCTGGGGTGGCTGTCACAGTTTCTTAAAATGGAACCACAGTGAAGTTTGCTGCACATATTGTCTATTCCTTTCATGAAAGCTTTCTCTGGAGTATGCGATGCTGTTTGATAGCATTTTACACAGAGTAGGACTTCCGAAACTGGAGTCAATCCTCTCAAACCCTGCTGCTGCTTTACCGACTAAGTGCCTGGAATATTCCAAATCCTTTGTTGTCACTTCAACAATGTGTACAGCATCTTCACCAGGAGTAGATTTCGTCTCAGGAAACCACTTTCTTCACTTATCCATAAGAAGGAACTCCTCATCCATTAGTTTGATCATGAGATGGCAGCAATTCAGTCACATCTTCAAGCTCCACTTCTAATTCTAGTTCTCTTGCCATTTCTACCACATCTGCAGTTACTTCCTCAACTGAAGTCTTGAACCCCTCAAAGGATTGGAATCAACTTCTTACAAACTTCTTACAACATCAGTATGTTGATATGTTGACCTCCTTCCATGAATCATAAATGTTTTCAATGACATATAGAATGGAATATTCTTTCTAAATGGTTTTCTCTTTACTTTGCCGAGATCTATCAAAGAAATGTATCTATGGTAACTACGGCATTACAAAATGTATTTCTTAAATAACAAGACTTGAAAGTCTAAATGACTCCTTGATCCATGGGCTGCAGAAAGGATGTTGTGTTAGAGGCATGAAAACCTCATTAATCTCCTTGTACATTTCCATCAGAGCTCTTTGGTGACAGGTGCATTGTCAATGAGCAGTAACATTTTGAAAGGAATCTTTTTCTGAACAGTAGGTCTCAACATTGGGCTTAAAATATTCAATAAGCCATACTCTCAACAGAGAGGCTGTCATCCACGCTTTTTGTAGCATTTGTAGAGCACAGGCAAAACAGAATTAGCATCATTCTTAAGGGTCCTGGAATTTTCAGAATGGGAAATGAGTGTTGGCTTCAACTTAAAGTCACCAGCCACATTAGCCCCTAACAAAACAGACTGTCCTATGAAGCTTTGAAGCCAGGCACTGAGTTCACCACTCTAGCTATGAAAGTCCTTGAAGGCATTGTCTTCCAACAGAAGGTTGTTTTTCCTACTTTAAAAATTTGTTGTTTAGTGTAGCCACTTTCCTCAATGATCTTTCCTGGATCTTCTAGATAACTTGGTGCAGCTTCTCCACCAGCACTTGCTGCTCCATCTTGCACGTTTATGGAAATAACTTCTTTCCTTAAACCTCATGAACCAACCTCTGCTTACTTCAAACTTTTCTTCTGAAGTTTCCCCACCACTCTCAGCCTTCACACAATTGAGGAGAGTTAGGGCCTTTCTCTGGATTAGATTTTGGCTTAGTGGAAATATTGTGGAAAGGTAAGTAACAGCAGTAAGGAATATCAATACAAGCTGTATCGAGCATATGAAAATAATGTCTCCTTTGGTATATAGGGGATGCTATCTTAGTGCCAAGATCACCAACCTTTTCCTTTGGACAAAGTCTGTGCTCATTAGGAAGGAGGAATGACAGTCGTGTGAATCTAACAGGACCATTTCTTCTCATTGTAGAGAAGACGTACTTTAGATTTGCCTTAAGGAAATGTTGTGGCTGGTTCCTTCTGTCCAGACCACTCAAACCTCCTCCACATCAACAATAAGGCTGTTTTGCTTCCTTATCTCTCATGTCTTCACTGGAGTGGCACTTTCAATATCCTTCAAGGACTTTTCCTTTGCATTCACAACTAACAGTTTGGTGCAAGAGGCCTGGCTTTTGACCTTTCTTGGTTTTTGACCTGCCTTCCTTACAAAGCGCAATCATTTCTAGCTTTGGGTTTAAAGTGAGAGATGCTGGACTCCTCCTTTCATAGGAACACTTAGAGGCCATTGTAGGGTTACTCATGGGCCTAATTTCAATACTGTACCTCAGGGAATAGGGAGGGCCAAGGAAAAGAGGGAGAGAGACAGGGAAATGGGCAGTGGGTAGAGCAGTCAGAAGACACACATTTATTGATTAAGCATGCCCTCTTGTATAGATGTGGTTCGTGGTGCCCCCAATTACAATAGCAACGTCAAAGGTCACTGACCACCATAACAGATTTAATAGTCATGAAAACGTTTGAAATATTGTGAGCATTACCAAAATGGGACACAGAGACCCAAAGTGAGCACATGCTCTTGGAAGGAAATTACACTGACAGGCTTGATGACATGGGGTGCCACAAAACTTCCATCTGTTAAAAGAAAATAAAGCAATATCTATAAAGTACTATAAAGTGAAAGGCAATAAAATAAGACCTGTGCATTGTGTGGGGTATTGGAAGTAATCTGGAGACGATTTAAGTACACAGGAACTTGGGCATCCATCAATTTGGGTTTCTCAGAGGATCCATTCTCCCCCAGATACCAAAAGACAAATATATTTGAATAGGAAGAATTTGCCAATCACATGCTGAGTCTCAGGGCCATTGATTTTGGAGGACAGGAGATCAGATCTTTTTAAATCATCTGTATTTTCTTATATTGCCTACAATAATTATATATTATTGATGTAATTAAAAACATTTTTTTAACATTAAAAAAAAGGGGGGCAGCCAAGTGTGCTGGCTCACACCTATAATCCCAGCACTTTGGGAGGCAGAGATGGGCGGATCATGAGGTCAGGAGTTCGAGACCAGCCTGGCCAATGGGGTGAAACCCTTTCTCTACTAAAAATGTAAAAAATGTGCCGGTGTGGTGGTGGGTGCTTATAATCCCAGCTACTTGGGAAGCTGAGGCAGGAGAATCTCTTGAACCCAGGAGGCAGAGGTTGCAGTGAGCCAAAATTGTGCCATTGCACTCCAGCCTGGGAGACAATGCGAGACTCTGTCTCAAAAAAAAAAAAAAAAAAAAAGCAGTAGGTCAAAAGTGGGTGGTCTGCCTCCCTACCAGAATCTTCTACAGCTCCAGGATTTGATGACCAACCTGGAGACACTCTCATCACAGCACAGGGACAGGGCCCCAAGCTGGCCTGGGACACGCACCTGCAGCCGCATCCCCTCCACCATTGCCACGCCCGAGCCATGCGGACAGCCCCATTCTGTTCTACCTCCTACTCCTCCCATGGGCTTCCTTCCCTCACTCCTTCCTGGAACCATTTCTATTCTGATAACAATATTAGTAACCAGAAGGAAGCGGAACCACAATAGCAACCACAGGACTGTCCGGTGTCACCAGCCCTTCTGCTCCTAGAAGCCCACATGCAGAGAAGGCCTGGGCTCCAGCCTGCCTGACCTGAAGGGCAGGGCTTCTGCAGCAGCAGGGCTCTCTTCCCTTCACACCTGCCTCTTTTGCCTGACTCAGCCCCCATCACTCACTGATGCTCCCGTCTAGATGACACCCTTCTGAAACCCTTGGGCCAACATCCTCACTTCTTTATGCTGTGCTCGCAGTGGAAGGAACCCAGACCTGCCCGGAGGAGGTGAGAGGCGCCTAAGCTGTGAGCCCCCCACCAGCAAGAGGCAGGAAGATTAGTCCCTGTGTGGAGAGCATTGAGCCCATGCCCAAGGCCACTTGCTGAAGTTCATTTTTTTTTTTTTTTTTGAGATGGAGTTTCACTCCTGTTGCCCAGGCTGCAGTGCAGTGGCTGATCTCAACTCACTGCAACCTCCACCTCCTGGGTTTAAGCAATTCTCCTGCCTCAGCCTCCTGAGTACCTGGGACTTCAAGTGCGTACCATCACACCGGTCTAATTTTTGTATTTTTAGTACAGATGGGGTTTCACCATGTTGGTCAGGCTGGTCTCAAACTCCTGACCTTGTGATCCACCCAACTTGGCCTCCCAAAGTGCTGGGATTACCAGCATGAGCCACCTCACCTGGCCCATTTTTTTTTAGATGGGTTCTTGCCCTGTTGCTTAGGCTAGAGTGCAGTGGCACAATCTCAGCTTATGCAACCTCTGCCTTCCTGGGTTCAAGAGATAAGCGATTATCCTATTATCCTGCCTCAGCCTTCCAAGTAGCTGGGATTATAGGCATGTGTCTCTACACCAGGCTAATTTTTTTGTATTTTTAGTAGAAACAGGTTTCACCATGTTGGCCAGACTGGTCTGGAACTCCTGACCTCAAGTGATCTGCCTGCCTCGGCCTCCCAAAGTGCTGGGATTACAGGCGTGAGCCACCTTGCCTGGCCAATCCTTCTATTCAAAAGTATTTATTCAAGGCTCCTTTGAGCATGGCAGGAGCACCACTGGCCCCCACCCATTCTCATGGGACCTGCAGTCCAGTGAGGAGGCAGACGTTAAAATATTAACACTCACAATTCCTGCTCTGATGAATGTGATGAAGCAGGGGTTGAGGCTAGGGGAGCAAAGGCAGGGGTGAGATCCTTTCTCAGGCCGGGCAGGTGGGGCTGACCCCAGCAGCCACTCACGGCAGGTGCTCACCAAGGCTCAAGACTGGCTTCCTCACCCCAATCCCTTACTGAACTCCCTGCAGCTTGGAAGTGGCTTTCCAGGTTCCTCCTCTGTAGGAGAGGACACATAACACCCACCTGACTTCACCCAGCTGTGCGGAGGCAGGAGCACGGCCAGGGGAGGGCCTCGGGGCTGGCACAACCATTCCTTCCTGGGACCGTGTCTAGTCACCTCCCTTCCACACTTCGTGGCAGCAGGCTAAGCCCAGCCTTTAAGAGGCTATGCTGGGGCCCCTGTCACCTGTAATTAATTGCTCAGACACTGTTCTGAGCAACGCCACACCTGAAGACAAAATCACCCTAAGCCTTCTGATCAGTCAAAATGCATTCACTTGGGCAAACGTAGAAAACCTGACAGCTAACACCAGGCCATATTAAAAATCACCCTACAAGATGGTCTCAGAATAGGCTCTAATACACAATTCCCATGGCAACGGGCCCCCACCTGAGGCTGCCCCCAGCGGAGTGGGGAGCAGAGGGATGTGGATATGGGGCAGCGTCACCCCAGCCTGTCCCGACACAGCCTCCATGGGGGAGTCTCCCTGTCTTCAGCAGGTCTAGGGTGAAGAGCTGGGTCTCCAATCCCGTTTCCTCTCCAGAGAGAGGAGCCGCATGGGAAGGAGCTTGAGGAGTGCAGAGTTTGAGGGTCATCTACAACCTAGGGTGTGCGGGCTGGGAAGGGCCACAGGCAGAAGGGATCCTGTGGGAAATAGAAAAGTTCATTTTTAAAGTTTCCTTTCTTGTTAAAGAATAAGTGTGCTAATAACTTTGTTAAGCCCTATCCTATGCAGCTATTAGACATGCAGTGCTTATGGGCACGTAGTACATTCTATGTCCTTGTATTTTAACCAAGATATCTGTGCTGGACGTGCTCACAGGCATGTCCCAGTTCTCCATTGTTTTTACTTGTTTAGAAAAGTTTTAGGTTGTTAGCCAATCAGGTTTTAGTTTAGATTGTGAGGCGTGGCTCCAGCCGACTGAGATCAGACGCAGCAGTAAGGACGACCCCAGATGCGTAAGGGATAAATGTCTGCTTTCCTTTGTTTGTTGTACTCTTGTGGCAAGATGGCTAGTGAGCGTACCCTTCCTGCAGTCCGGGAAGTAAAAATTGCATTGCTGAAATATCCTTTCTCTTGCTGCTAATTTTTCTTTGCAGCACCAAGCATCTACTTCCAACAGGTCCCAAGCTGCAGGGCACCTGTGTGAGTTCCTCCCTGCCTGGATCTTCCCCAGCATCATAGTGCAGAAGGCACTGAACCAGGCGGGAGAGGGTGGGTGCGTGGTGGGGAGCAGCCAGTCAGTGGGGAAGGACTAGAAGGCAGGAGGAACAAATACATGAACAACCACAGGCTCAACCCACCTACCATGTGCAGAACGGGATTCGGGCAGGGAAAACAAGAGACAAGCAAGTACTTAATTCTTGGATCTGGGGAGGTAATTGCCCCCTTGGTTGACAAATGAGTGCCCAGCAGAACTGAGCTCAAAACCTTGCATGATAGAGACAGAAAGTAGGTGCGTGGTTGTGTAGGCCTGGGGGTGGTGGAGGGCTAGGGGTGGTGGCTACAGGGTTGCTTTTTCAGGTGAAGGAAAGGTTCTAAAATCAACTGTGGAGATGGTTGCACCTATCTGTGAAAATGCTCAAAATCATTGGGGAGCAGACTTTAAATTAGGGGATTGTATGCTACGTGAACTAAATCTCAATAAAGCTGCTACAAAAATGAAACAATGAAATGCCTCTCCAGGCCTATGTCAGGCGTTGTGAGGGGCAGCTTAGTGGCACCGGATGGGAGCTGGTGGGCGGGGGGGTTGCGTGCAGCCCCCCCCCATCCCCTTGGCATGCATCACCTCACTTAGCACCCCTGACAGTGTGAGTGGTGAAACACCACTGGCCCATTTTGCAGATAGGGACGGCAGGGTTAGGAGAGCTTCAAGGGCTTTCCAGGGCTTCACAGCTGGCAAACAGACTGGAAAGAGAAAGAAAATGTGAGCAAAATGTCAGCTCTACACATTTGGGACAGTGGGTTACGCCTCTTTGCAGTGTGCAAAAATGCCAACAAAGAGAGGACAGGCGCTCTTCTGCTGCAGCCAGGAGTGGGGTGGGGCCTCTCAGAGTGCTCTTTGATACCAGCCCCTCCCAACCCCTGCAGAGAGGAAAGTTCTCATCCCATGATCCTGCTGAGCCAGCAACCCACCTGCTCCTGGGCACCTCCAAGGCCAGCTTCGGGGCCCCTCCTCTTGGAGCCAGAGCTGGCGGCGGCAGCCCCACCCCTGCCCCACCGTCCTGGCCTGGTGTTCCTCCCTTCTGCCTGAGCCCTTCCCGTCCCTCTGGCGCTAAGCCCCTGCAGTGTGCCAGGGCGACCAGAACCCCAAGCTTGTTTCCAACAGCCAACCATGTGATGTGTTGTGGAATGAAGGTTTGTGTCCCCCCAAAGTTCATGTGTTGAAGTCCTAACTCCTAAAAGGATGGTACTTGGAGGTGGGGCCTTTGGGGGTGATCAGGTTTAGATGAGGTCATGAGGGTGGGGCTCTGTGGTGGGCTTAGGGCCTGCCTAGAAGAGGAAGGGGACAACCTCTCCTCTTTCCACCCTCTGCCATGAGAGGACACAGCAGGAGGGCCCTGTCGACAGCTGGGAAGCAGCCTCCCAGGACCTAGCCCTGTCAGCACCCTGCTCTCAGGCTTCCAGCCTCCACCCTGTGAGAAGTCAACGTCTATCGTCCAGGCAGCCCCGTCTATGGTATTTTGTGAGGGCAGCGTGAGCTGATGAGGATGGGGATCAGGGCCACGTAGCTCCAGTGTCTCCTGCAGCCCTCTGTGAGGGGTAGGGACTTGGCCCTCCAATTCCACAGCTGAGGAGCCTGGGACTCCCTCATGCCCAGGGCACACAGCTAAAGGGAGGAGCCAGGACTCCAACCCTGGACCCCATGGCACCGCCTCCAGCTCTGCCCTGATGCCTCTGCAGGGCCTCACGGGGCCAGACGGCCTCTCCCCTCCCCTATTCCGTGCTGCCCACATGTTTGTGAGAGCCACTGGTGCTGTGACAGGGCCCAGGCTGTCAGTCACTAAAGCCAAGCATCCCGGTGACCCTAAGGTTTAGCAGCAAGACAGGGACTCAGCCCTGGGTGGAGCCTGTGAGGCCCACGCCCAGCAAGTACTTCCCCAAAAGCCACACCTCAGATCCATGTCCCCCTGGCCTGGCACCCAGGGACATGGCTCTTCCTCCCCCTGAAGCCTTCCCCACCCTGGATCCCCTCTCCCTACCCCTCTCAGCCTCACTGACAAGAGACACGATTCTGAGTGCCTGCTGTCACCCCCCGGGGAAATAGCACTGGCCTTAGAGTCAGCTACGATGGATTCCATCCTGGCTGTCCACTTTTTGGCTGAATGAGCTACAGGAAAATTACTTCATCTTTCTGAGCCTCGGTTATCCACCAACCGCAAAAGGATCAGGGGGAGGAGAAAATGAGGTAATAAGGGCCAAGGCAGGCCCTGCTCCAGGTAGTGCCTGACCCGGCAACATTCGGGACATGGGGCCACATGAAGAGGATGGGAGGGGAGGAGAGGAGATGTCCCAGTACCTCCTTGCTCACCCTTCCACCTGCCACACTGCCTGGGTATCCTGTCCTTCCCAAAATGTGCTCCATGCTCTGCAACAGACTCAATGTGGCCCCCAAAATCCCTATGTTGAAACCTTAATCCCAATGTGACAGCATTAGGTAGGGCCTATGGGAGGCATTAGGTCCTGAGGGTGACGCCCTCATGAATAGGATTAGTGCCCTTATAAGGACAAGCCCCAGAGAGCCGGCTCACTGTCTTTCCACCACTTGAGGACACAGGAGAAGTGGGCCATCTGCAACCAAAAGAAGGCCCTCACCAGAACCCAGCTAAGCTGCTGCCCTGATCCCAGATTTCCAGCCTCCAGAACCATGAGAAATCAAATGCTATTGTTTCTGAGCTCCCCAGACTGTGACATCTTGTTATAGCAGCCCAAAATAAGACATTCTCAGTCCTTGCTTTGCCCAAGCTGACCCCCTGCCTGGAGCACTTATGTGTCCCCCAGCCTCACTTCCCATTCATTGTTCGCAATCCAAATCAACCTTAAGGTCTCCTAGAAGCCTCCTGTGACAGAATGTGTTGGTACTCACCAAACCTCATAAACCTGGTGCAATTTCCTCAGGGGCACAGAGCTAAACTACATTTCCCAGATGCCTTTGCACTTAGGTAGGATCATGTGACCAAGTGCTGACCAATGGAATGTGGGCAGAAATAATACACTCCTTTTCCAGGCCTGAGGCATGAGAAATGTCCCACATCTGTCCACAGGCTCTCTTTTTCTATTGGCTAGTTGAATGAAAGAATGTCAAGGCCCTAAAGGAAGTCAGGGCCACAAGATGGAAGGAGCCTGGGGCCCTGAATGACCAAGTGGAGCAGAGCCTCAACTCTGACCTATATTAATGTGAAAGCCAAATAAATTTGTATTGTGTAAAGCCACTGAGAAGTGAGAGCAGTTTGTTGCAGTAGTTAGCCCATGCTGACTACTACTACACATCTACACATCCTTCCCTCTTCTCCCAACAACAAAGTGTCTAGGGGCAGCTCGCCCAACTCACTTCTAGCCCTTGGCCTTCTTGGCCATCATAAGCTGGGTACTTGTCGCCTCCTGCTCTGGTCTGTGGGCTCTTTGAGGACAGAACTACAACCTGTGATTACTCATTTCTGTTTCCCAGCTGGGCCTGGTATAGTGCAGGCACTCATAAATGCTGCCTGATGAACACACCAGGATTTCTCAGAATAGGGCTACCTGGAAAATGAAAAGTTTGTCTTCAAAGGGCCTTCTAGACCCAGCCTGCCCCTGATTCTGAGAGGAGGCATTCCCTGCATGTGAGCCATACGCCCGGCTCTTCCTCAGCTCTTCCCAAGTATGTGCTCACTTTGACTTTTATGACATGGAGGCACAAAATAAGTGGATCATGACAGAGCACAGTGGCTCATGCCTGTAATCCCAGCAGTTTGGGAGATCAAAGCAGGTGGATCACATGAGCCCAGGAGCTCAAGACCAGCCCTCTATGAGGGGCAGGGACCTGGCCCTCCAATTTCACAGCTCAGGAGCCTGGGGCTCCCTCATGCCCAGAGCACACAGCTAAGGGAGGAGCCGGGACTCCAACCCCAGACCCCATGGCACTGCCTCCAGCTCTGCCCTGATGCCTCTGCAGGGCATCATGGGCCTATTTTTTGATAGAAACCCCATCTCTATTAAAAATACAAAAAATTAGCTGAGTGTGGTCGTGCATGCCTGTAATCGCAGCTATTTGAGAGGCCAAGGCACGAGAATCATTTGAACCCAGGAAGTGGAGGTTGCAGTGGGCCAAGATTGTGCCACTGCACTCCACCCTGGGTGACAGAGTGAGACTCTGTCTCAAAAAAAAAAAAAAAAAAAAAAGAGAGAGATGGTGAATCACTTGTCCACAGCCCCATGGCTGGGAGGTTGCAAAGACAGGATGAAAACCCAGGTGGCCAGCAGGCTGCAGAATGTATGCACCTTCCCAAAAGGCAGTCCCACTTCGTGTTTCTGGACCTTCCTTTAGTTGGTGGCTGCAGGGGACCCTCCCCGCTGTGGCCACCAACTAAAGGTTGATGCTGGGCACAGCAGGTGGTGCAGCAGCTGCACCTGTGCCTGTGCTAGGTTTTGGATGCTTCTGCTATCACCTGTGGGTGTGTGCACCCCTGGGTCACAGATGAGGAAACTGAGGCAGAGGCACTGAGTCACACCAGGAGAAATGGACAGTGCTGGACTTCTATTTGGGATCATCCAACCCCAGGGCCTAGGACTGTTTCCGAAACACTTGTCCCAGAGGCTAGTCTGACCCCAAATGCCAAGAAGTATTCATCACTCAGCTTGCCTGGGCTGCTGGTTTGTTTAAACCCCAAGAAGCAGCTCAGGGCCAAGAGAGAACAGAATCCTCTAAATGCTGAGCATTTGACTGAGGGTGAAAAAGTGGATCAGACACTCTTACAAGGAGGAAGAAAAATAAAGGAGGCTCCCTTACTCCCGCAGCTGCCGAGTAGTAGCATGCATCCCAGCCCGACAGGGCCCCGCATGCTAGCCTGGCGAGTCCCCAGGACTCCAGAGTAATACCTCACATTCCAGCCCAATGAGTCCCCACAGCTGCAGATTAATACCTTGCATCCTAGCCCAATGGGTCCCCAGATCTATAGGATAAGATCTCAAGTCCCAGTCCAATGGGTCCCCATGGCTGTAGAGTAATACCTTGCATCCCAGCCCAATGGGTCCCCAGGATTGCAGAGTAATACCTCACATCTCAGCCCAATGGATCCCCATAGCTGCAGAGTAATACCTTGCAACCCAGCCCAACGCGTCCTCATGGCTGTGGAGTAATACTCTGCACCACAGTCCAATGGGTCCCCACAGCTGCTGAGTAATACCTTGCATCCCAGCCCCACAGGCTCAGCCCCACAGCCTGATCCAGTCCATCCAGGCCCACTCAGCTGCAGCTGACAGACTTCTACACCCACTGGCACCAAAGGCTGACCCCTGCTTGGACCTGGAGATGACTGGACTCATTCCACACAATCCCTCAGCTTTCTCAGGGTCACAAGAACTCCTTGGAAGCCACTGGAATCAAGATTCTGTCCAAGGTGCAGGCCACATTCTCTCAGAGGTGAAAGGATTCCAAGGTGTCGTGGAAGCGTTTTTCCTGATATGCATGCCTTGCAGGTGGCTCCATTCTCAGATCTGAGATAAGAACCAACCCCCACTCTGGCTGAGAGCCCCGAGGTTACTGTCCCTCTAGGACCACAGCCCCATGTCCTCCCTGGGCTCTTAGGAAGCCCCACTCCTGCTCAGGGCAAGATGTGTCTGGCTCTTGGTTGGAAGCCAGCTGGGGCCCTCTCCACTCATGCTCTGAGCTCCCGGGCCTTCACAGGGCCCCTCTGCTATTCTGGGATGAGGCTTAGGAAGCCAGGTCCTCCCTAGCTTGAACGTTCTCTCAACAATCCCAAGGGTCTCAGGGCCGTCCCTGGAGAAAGTCCCTGATGCTGCTTCCTGGCACTGATAGAAACTCCATGGCCAGTTCCAAGGTCCACAAGTACCTTCCTCTTTGGGGGTCAAGGCCTATGGACTTGGGGGTGCTGTGCTGGCCTCAGACCTCACCTGGCCAGGGCTGAAGTCCATCACTGGGCCCCTGATGCCACGTGGGCTCCCATTCTCAGACCAAGGCCTCAGCTTTACAGACAACACAGCAGTAAATGGCCTCTCTCCCAGGTTTTTGTTTGGTTTGGTTTTGTTTTTTGAGATGGGAGTCTCGCTCTTTCGCCCAGGCTGGAGTGCAGTGGCGTGATCGCAATCTCGGCTCACTACAACCTCCACCTCCTGAGTTCAAGCGATTCTCCTGCCTCAGCCTCCCTAATAGCTGGGATTACAGGCATGTGCCACCTAAAAATTTAGGCCCACCTAAATTTTTTTTGTATTTTTTGTAGAAATGGGGTTTCACTGTGTTAGCCAGAATGGTCTCCATCTCCTGACCTCGTGATCCGCCTGCCTCGGCCTCCCAAAGTGCTGGGAACAGGCGTGAGCCACCGTGCCCAGCCCTCCCCAGAGGCACAGCTAAATCCATCTTTTATGTCTACACAGTAGCAAGACCAGGCAGCTATGCAGAGCCTTGGGTCTGCCCCGAATGAAAGAACATTGGCTGAAAAGATGCACTTGTGGGTCTGATTTTGGGTGTTTGTTTGTTTTGTTTTGTTTTGTTTTGTTTTGTTTTTGAGACGGAGTTTCGCTCTTGTTACCCAGGCAATTTTTTGTATTTTTAGTAGAGACGGGGTTTCACCATGTTGACCAGGATGGTCTCGATCTCTTGACCTCGTGATCCACCCGCCACGGCCTCCCACAGTGCTGGGATTACAGGCGTGAGCCACCGCGCCCGGCCTTGCTTTGTTTTTTAAAAGCCCGTAGGCATCAGAGTCAGACTGGGCTGTCCCTTCAGCCCCTTCCCTTCTTTCTTACTAAAAGAACCCTAGTTTTATTTAAAACAACAATGGCCCCAGTTAAAAATACCAGGAGTGCCCATGTGACCCAGTTCCAGCCAATGACAGCCAGTAGGAGTCATGCCAAGTGGGTTCCCGGAGAACCCCTGCGTCCCTGATGGGCAGGTGCGGGCCCAGCTGACACCTGCCTCTGCTCTCCCCTCCTCTTGCCTAGAAGGCAGGATGTGGAATGGCGGTGAAAAGCACTCCCTGAGCTCAGGGATGCGGGAAATGCACAGGCCCAGGTCCGCGATGACTCCCCCAAGGAGCCCTACCAGCCCGGCCTGCTGACACCCACTTCTTGTTACAAGGGAAACCCCGAGTGGTCAGATTTTTCTTACAAGACGTCCACACAGTCTAGCGATTATGCAGCCCAGGGCCTCTGGGTGTGTGCGTCCTTGGATAAAGCTGAGGTGAGCTTAGCAGGAACCTGCCGAAGTCACCGAAAGCTTAGCATGTGCCAGCGTCTCCTCAGATTGTCTGCTGGACGGATGGGAAGACTGCACAGAGAGGCTGCAGAGCTCGCCCCAGGTCACGCAGCCTGTGTGAGAGTGTCAGGATTCAAACCCAAGTCTTTTCAAAGAAACCCAGGTTCCACCTTCACGGAAGGAAAAGCTAGAGACGGAAACCTGGGGAAATGCAGGGGTCTAAGCCAATTCACTCAGCAATAAGCAAGTGTGTATGTCATCCACCATTTCTGTGACCCAAGGCTATGGTGTCCCCAACCCTCACCTCCACTCTGCCCAGAAGCCCACGCTTTCCTCGGCCTGGATGCCATTCTCAAATGCACCTTGCCATATGTCATAGCTGTGTCCCTCAGGAGGGACCGGGCATCCTGGGTGAGGTGAGTGCACTGTGTGTGCCAGGCACAGGCCTTCCTGGGTGCATGGTCTGGGGGCCATGGCTCCCACTTTCACCAGGTCTATCCCCCTGCACCACCTGCTCCCACCTCTTGTCTGCAGGGAATCAGGAGTGGTGCCCGAGGCCAGCAAGGGCTGGCAACATCTCTTCCGGCTGGCAGCGCCTTTGCCCAGAGCCAGCCAAGTGCAGGCTCCAGGCTCAGCCTTGGCCAGCAGCGGCAGGCACAGGGACCACAAGTTCCAGTGCCTGGGTCTTCTGGAGATGGCAGAGAGGGGCAGGCGGGGCCCAGCTTTAGGAAGGAAACTTCCCCAGGGCTATAGAGGCTCACTCTCCACCTCCGGACCTGGATCTCCCCTTCCCTTCCCCAGAAACCGGCCATTGTCCCGGGCCTGCAAGTAACAGCTTTGGGGCTAGCTGGGTCCTGCACACCTCCGGAGGGTCTGTGATCCTGGACAGCAGGAGGGCCTCCTCAGGGACAGTCCCAGGCTGGAGGAAGCACAGGAAGACGGATTGTTACCCATGGAGGAGATCAGAGGAGGAGGCAGCCCTACCCTTCTGTGGCTTCAGTGTCTCAGATCAGCCCCTGCCCCAGGCAAAGCCTCCACCTGTACAGCCCAGTGAGTGCTCACGGTGTGTCGGACACTTCCCCATGTGCTCCTGATCTCTGATCCATGCTCAGCCCCCTGAGGCTGGCACTCTCAGGATCCCCACTAGGCAGGAGAGGAAACTGGGGCCCAGTTAGCTTCTCTGGGGCCACCCACTATTAAAGACCACACTAGGATTGAACACAAGCAGTCTCATTCTCCAACCGCAGAGCCAGGCCATCTCTCTCCGACACCAAGGTCTAGGGTGTAAAATCCAAACTCCTCCTCACAATCTCCAAGGTCCTCCCCAGCAGCCTGGGACTCTCTCCAGCCTCACCCCAGCTTCCTTTCAGCCCCTCTCTTCTCACAACTTAGAGCTCCAGCTTTGTAAATGTCTCCCCAAGCACACATGTGGCTTTCGTGTCTGCTCTCTTTGCCTTGGAGCCAACAGCATCTAGCATGGCACAGAACAGGCAGATGCTACCACTAATCATATTGTCTTCTCTGCATTCATCCTGTGCCATGTGGCCAAGCGCCTTCCCCATGTGATCTCATTCAAGCCTCACAAAATCTCCAGAAGGCAGTCATCATTCTACCCATTCTGTGTATGGAAACACTAGACTCCAAGCTATGTCCATTTAAGGTCACATAATGAGAAAGAGGCAAGGAGGGCACCCATGACACCCCTGCCCGGTGGAGGCTGAGCCCATCGCTGGCACTAACCATTGGGCCCTGCTCCTCTCCCTAGCACACCACCACCGAAGTTCACCAAATGAAGAAACAGCAGAGTGGCCCTGAAAGATGCCGCCAGATGGAATAACCTGGGCCAAGGTGTGAGGCAGGAGGCAGGGACCATGTCGAAGGCACCAGCAGCCAGTGCCCAGAGCCCCGTGCCCAGAGCTCCAGGGGAAGGAGAAAGGAGCTGGGAGAGCAGGGCGGAGTCACGTGGGAAAGGTCCGCACATCTTGTTAGTTTGAACTTGATCCGGCAAAATTCCTGGTGCTCCAGAGTGCTTGGGAGCTGGAACAAGGGTGGCTGGCTTTAGGAGCTCACCCCGTGCTGAGGCAGCATGGTAGGCAGCAGGCTGGCTGCTCCCTCTGCCAGAAGGCACAAGAGTGTCCGAGGCCGCTGGGGCCAGCTCCCTGGGAGGGCCGGCAGTGGCCAATCCCACATCATGGTGTGGGGCTCCAGGTAGCCTGTAGGGGATCCCTGGCCTCAGCACCCTACTTGGAAAGAAAATGTCAGTGCACTAACACTGCTATTTAACCACCCGGCAGCTTATGCGGCCTGGACAGTCACAGCCATGCCTGGAGCTCAGGAAAGGAGACACCAGGAAAGATGGCCCAACCCCAGGTGGGGCAAGAAGAGCTCCCTTCCTGGGGCTCACCTCATGAGAGCTTCCGGTGGCACCACGGGAAGCAGGCCAGTCACTGCAGATGACCTGGGATTTGGAGGAAGAACAGCAAAGTCGGCAGGTGCCTGGGGCTGAGCGGGGAGCATGCAGGGAGAAGCCTGGCTCCACGGGAAGCCCTCCCAATGGGACCACCCACCTCTTCTCACAAACACCTGCCATTCGGATTCGTGGGCTGCTGTTTTTCAAGGATTTGCTTTCCTGAAAGACCCAGAGAATATTCTAGAACAGTTAAATATAGCTCTCGTGAAAGCTGTCCCATTTCCATGCCTATGTTCATTCAACAAATATTCTTGGAGGGCCTGCTTAGTGCCAGTCACAGGCGGGTGGGGGCCTCAGTCCCTGGGAGATAAAGAAGACGGTCCCTGCTGAGGGGTGCTGGGAACAGAGAATGAAGACTGGCTTGGAAAGAGCCGAACACAACACAGGGTGGCAGATGCTGAGCTGGCAGGAGCCCTGGAGCTGCAGGGACCCAGAGGAAAGACCTCTCACCCACCTGGGAAGGCTGCAGAGAGGAGGCATCTTCAGTGGCTAGGGATGATGTCCCACTCCAGCCTGTGACTCAGTCTGCATGGGACAGGGGTGGAGAGAGGGACAGCCCTGGGAGACAAGAGCTTAGACTTCAAGGGCCAAGACAAGCAATTCATTGCAGGCTGTGGGCCACTGGGAGCCATGGATGGCTTGTGAGCAGGGCAGTGACTCGATCTCCTGGGGCTAGCTTGATGCACATCCACACAGGCCCTGGGCCATCTCAGAAATGCAAGCAACTTGGAGAAGGCCGAGTGGGTGACGTTGCCATAGCGCAGTGTTGTATAATGCCTGGTGACCCCCCCCATACCCGCCCTTTAAAAACAAATGCTTAGGTCATCCCCAGAGGAAGCCAAAAATTAGAGAGGGCTCCTCTGTGTGCCCAGAATGGATCTAGGCTGAGCTGGAAAACAAAACCCAAAGGAAAAAAACCGGAGCATTTCCAATGGCCAGGCCTCCTGGGACTGGGATGGGGAGGGACTGCAACCAGAGGCAGCAGGGGCCATCTGCGATTGCCCTCTAAACTTTAAAAGCAAGATCCCAGCTTACAGCAAACGTCTACCTGATAGGAAGAAGGAAAAGTGTCACAGCACTGACACCCTCCCTGTGTGGAGAGATTCTGGTCCCAGGACAAAAGGCTCAAGGAGGTAAGAGCAATGACCCACCAGCTCCAGATTTCTCCCCTGCCAGACAGGGTGAAGAGCAGGTGCCTGGGAGCCAGGCGGAGAAGAAAGCAGCCAGAGAGAAAAGCACCCGCCCCGCCGCTGCCGGCAGCTTCCTCCTGCTCCCTCCTCCTCCCCTCTGCTGTTCTCACTCTGAGGTGCTCTCCTGCCAAAAGCATTCCCCATTTCAGCTCCAACTCCGCTTCTGATTCTTTTATAGGGGACTCTTGGGACATCCCCAGATGCCAAATGAAGCAGCTGGTGGCCTCTGTCTTCAGTGGCAGGTCTGAGGGTTTCCATCACCAGCCACTAGACTTCAAAGCCAACCTTGTCCATGGGCTCCCTCACACATGGGGAGACTAAAGCCCAGACAGGGAAGCCAGGTCTGCACGAGGGGTTGGAGTTGACCATGTGTCACCAGGTCACATCCAGGGCATGTGGTAGCTGACCACGGCTGAGGGCTCAGAGGGCTGTCCCTGTAACAGGAGGTGTGTGAGCAGAGTGTGAGGGGTGACTGAACAAGCCACCAGAAGGTCCCTTTCTCTCCAGGAGTCCAGACTGGATGTCCCTTAAGTATCAAGGCAGGCATGAGATGGCAAATGCAGCCACACCTCCCAGTCACTTTCCAATGATGGCTCTAAGTATGGCCATGTGGCCCATCCTTGGCCAATGGGGCAGAGGCAGAAAATGCTGAGTGGGGCTTCCAGGAAAGTTTGTTAAAAGGACAATCCCACTGTCATAACCCTTCTGACTTTTGCCTCCTCCTTTTTCCTGCCTGGAACAGAGACATGATAAACCCAAGTACAAATGCCAACACGCTAAGGAAGACAAAGCAAAAAAATTATAGAATCCCAGGCCCCAGGTGGTCCTGGACAGTGTACCCCAGAGACCAGCATCATCACTCACTGAACATCCCACCCAGACATGCCCTGAGAACTCCATGGCCCTGGTTATTTCCAGGTCAGCCACATTTCATAGTCCTCTTTGATTTTCCTCACACTAATACAACATTACTCGGTGAACCCTCAATGAAGGTATGAAAGCATAGTCTTTTTTTTTTTTTTTTTTGAGATTGAGTCTCGCTCTGTCACCCAGACTGGAATACAATGGCATGATATTAGCTTACTGCAACCTCCACCTTCTGCGTTCAAGCAACTCTCCTGCCACAGCCTCCAGAGTAGTTGGGATTACACGTGTGTGCTACCGTGCCCAGCTAATTTTTTGTATCTTTAGTAGAGATGGGGTTTCACCATGTTGGCCAGGCTGGTCTCGAACTCCCAACCTCGTGATCCGCCCACTTCCGCCTCCCAAAGTGCTGGGATTATAGGCATGAGCCACCACGCCCAGCTGAGAACACATTCTTTTGTGCATTTAGCACCACACATTTCTAATGATAGCAGTTATAACATTTGACATGTTTTCTTTCTGTCTTTTCTTCTTGGAAGCCACAAGTAAATTTGAACCTGTATCACAGCCAATATGAAAGTTAGTATACACAAATTAAACATCCCATATTATGAGACTAACTTTATACCTTATTTTTATATCTTTGGTTATAAGCCATATCAAAAACTTTCCTAGAAGAAAAAGGGTGAACATAAGCTAAAAATACAAACATATATATAACAAATGCTAATTTTAAAAAAGCAGGCACAGAAATAATATCAGCAGAAAAAGACGGCACAAGCATCAACTATAATAAAAAAAGCTTGTTTTACATAGGCAAGCTTATCTTTACCAAGAAGAAATAACAACAAACCTTTATGCATCTAACCACATGGTTTCAAAAAATTAGAACTAAAATTGTCAGAAACACAAGGAGAAACTGACAAGTTACAGTGACCAAGCATTGGTAGAGACACTAAGGGATCTCCCTCAGAAATTAAGTAGACCTACTCATAATTATAGGCAGATTATAAAGCAAAAGACATATCGAAATGCCTATAAAGAGAAGCAGCTGAAGCCAATGAGTAAAATGACTTGATATGATGATGTTAGGGACTATGGTGAACTGGAAAGAGTACATGCTCCATTTAAGGCATAAATGTTAATAAAATCATGATAATTTAAACACTATATGTGCTAAACCCAACATGCGTGCAAGCTGATTGAGCCAGGAATCACTAGTTTTCAGACTTTGAAAAGGATTTGAGTAACATAATAAATAAGTTTGATTTAATAGATTTGTGTATAAGTTTACACACAACAAAGAAATACATGGTCTTTTCAAATATTCATGGAACTCTACAAAAATTGATAATTGAACTATAAAGAAAATGTCCTGTAAATTTTAAAATACAGAAATTATGAATTATAAATATGACTTACAGATAGTAAACACTCAAAACATATTAGCTATTTTAAATGTGCAAAATTCAATAAATAACTTAATCTTCTCAACAACCTGGAGGTCTATTATTGTTGCTGTTATCATCCTCATTTCATAGATGGCAAAAGCCAAGGCACAGAGAGGCTGAAATACATGTCCACATAATTACATTACAACTAATGAATGACCAAGACAGAATAATACACAAGCAGTCTGGCTCCAAAACTCATTCTCATACCTAATCATTATGCTAACAAAAGTGCATGTGTATGCATGTGTGTTTTGTGTATAACTTTAAAACACACACACTTCAAATAGCCCTTGGATTAAAGAAAAAAATAAACTTATTTGCAAATTACTCACAAATAAACAATAATGATTGATAAACCTATGGGATGCAGCCAAAGGGGCATACAGAGGACAATGTATAGCCTTTACTGAATTTATTTATAAAAAGAGAAAGCCTAGTAACTGTCAGTGCATGAAGGGAGGAAAAAAATAAATAAACCTAAATTATGTAAATTAAGTGTTTAATAAAAATAAAAGTGACTGGGCACAAAAGCTCATGCCTGTGATCCCAGCACTTTGGGAGGCTGAGGCAGGTAGATCACAAAGTCAGGAGTTTGAGACCAGCCTGGCTGATGGTGAAACCCCATCTCTACTAAAAATACAAAAATTGGCAGGGTGCAGTGGTGGGCACCTGTAATCCCAGCTACTCAGGACGCTGAGGCAGGAGAATTGCTTGAACCCGGGAGGTGGAGGTTGCAGTGAGCCAAGATCATGCCACTGTACTCTTGCCTGAGCAACAGAGCACGACTCCATCTCAAAATAAATAAATAAGTAAATAAATAAATATAAAATAAATAAAAGCAAAAAAATCAATAAAATAGATATAATAAAACCAAGAGCTGGTTCTTTTAAAAGATTAATAAATGTTGGCAACTAATTCCAAATATTTTCAAAGAATGTAAGAGCCAAAGAAAACACATGTGCACACCAGAGCCTGCAACAGAGCCAAGTATTGTCCTCCTTTATGCAGCAACCTGCTGCTAGCTGTCACCTCTTAGACGTGGGGCTAAGGGGCTGGACCATTACAGGAGGCTTCTACTTCTGTGATACATTCTGTTTGTTTTTTCTTAAGTTATCATTATGTAGATTTTCATATATAGCATATATATGTATATATACATGTATATCTACGTGTATATATATATATATATATATATATATATATATATGTATATATACACACATACATATACACCAAGGTAGAGAAAAATGTAATTAATCCCCAGATAGGAAAACTCAAGTTTCCGCAATGAACAACTCAAGGCCAATCGTGTTTTATCTAAACCCCCATCCACTTCCCTGTGTGATTCAGGTTATGTTAAAGCAAAATCTCAGACATTTCACTTACACATGCATCATTATCTCTTAAAGATAAGTACTCATTTATTATATATAGTCATAATAATAATCACACCAAAAACCTGGCATTAATGTGTGTGTATGTTTAAATTACAGAGGTATTATATGTTATCAGTTTTTAAATCCAATTAAGAAAAGGTTTAAAAGCACAGTAGACTTCATATACCTCAAAACATGCTAAAGGAGATAGGATCACCCATACCCTACAAATAAGGATGCTGAGAACGAGAGCAAGAAAATGGTGTACCTGCCATCTCCCAGCTAGTAAAAGGTGGAGGAGGGATTTGAGCCCAGGTCCCTCCATGACTATATTAGTCCATTCTCACACTACTATAAAGAAATACTTGAGACTGGGTAATCTAAAGGAAAGAGATTTAATTGACTCACAGTTCCACATTGCTGGAGAAGTCTCAGTTAAATTACAATCATGGTGGAAAGGAAAACATTCACCTTCTTCACAAGGCGGCAGAAAAGAGTACGTGCAAGAACGAGGAAGTGCCACACTTTAAAACCATCAGCTCTAGTGAGAACTCATTCATCATCAGCATGGGACAGCCCACACAATCTGATCACTTCTCTCCCTTGACACATGGGGATTACAATTTGAGATGAGACTTGGGTGGGGACACAGATCCAAACCATATCAATGACCGATCCTGGGTTGGGTCCCCTCCACCAAGGCAGGCTTTCGGCCTAGCAAATGGTCAGATTTTGATATGCAACAACAGATTAAATAACATATTTGGACAACAAAGTCTTCCTGACCATAGTAAGATAAACTCAGATTCATACATGGGATACAGCAGAGAAGCAACATGCATTGAATAACTTCTATGGGACAGGCCCTGAACTAGGTGCTTTCATCTCCCTGATCTCACTTAATCCTCACAGCAGTCCTAGGAAGTTAATGTGTGCTGAAAAACGTCCCCTCACCCCAAGTTTATATGTTGAAATCCTAGCCCCCAGGACTTCTGGATGTAACTGTTTTAGGGAAAAAAGTTAAGGTAAAATGGGGCCCTTTGTGTGAGCCCTAATCCAAACTAACTGGTGTCCTTTTAAGGAGAGGAGATTAGGACCACAGACACGTACAGAGGGACAGCCATGTGAAGACACAGGGAGGTGATCATCCATAAGCCAAAAAGAAAGGATTCAGAAGAAATCAACCTTGCCGATACCTTGATCTTCGACTTCGGGCCTCAAGAACTGTGAGATTTTTTTATTTTAAAAATTTTATTTATAAAATTATTTTCTGCTGCTTAAGTCACCCTGCCTTACTTTGTAATGGCAGCCCCAGCAAACTATAACTAATCCAAAGGTAGACTGTGGACTGTCTGTTTTACAGACGAGAAAACAGCACATCATCTGAGAGCTATGCAATGGGCAGGATTTGAACCCAGCTAGAAACCAAAGCTATGCTCTCCACTGCACCAGGCAGCAAATCACAGTGAGGAGGGGGTGGCAGGAGGGACTTGGGAAGAGGTATGGTCAGATGGCAGGCTGAGACACTATACCATTGCTTTGGGCTCACTGTGGGCAGGATGTATTTCCCACCTTTTGACTTTGGCCTCCATTACATGACTTGCTTTGGCCAATGGTATGTGGAAGAAGTGACAGCTTCACGGCAGCGTCTTGGCATAAGAGGCATCACTGACTTTTGCTGCTCTCCTGTGCCTTTGCCATCATCAAGCAAAAAACATGCAATGACTTGAAGCAGAGCTTCCCCTATCAGCCTGCAGACCAGCAGTGAGAAAAAGGTGCCCAGCTGAACCTCAGACTGTGAACAATAATAGACGGTGGCCGTTTTCAGCCTCTGGGTTTGTGGATGATTTGTAACGTGTCACTAGCTAACTGATACAGGTGAAAACACGCTGTATGGAGCAACACACAGACTCTGAAGTCAGACTTCTAGGCATAACTCCTTTCTGCCACTTATTAGCTACATGACCCTGGACAAGTTGCTTAGTCTCTCTGATCTTCTACATCCTCATCTGTAAAATGGGTATACATGAAAATATCTATCTCAGGGTTGTTGACAGGATGGAATTAATGGAGAGAGTGGCTGGGAAAGGAAAAAAAAACCAGAACCCCATGGCCATGCCATAAACAAGGGCTCTTTGGTGAGAGAATACGAAGTCACACTTACCCTGGGGAGCGCTGGTCAGGAGAACTAAGACAAACCAATGAGAGTCCTTTTGTCGTTTGTCCTTTTTTTTTTTTTTTTTTTTTTTTTTTTTTTTAGATTCCAGCCATATTTATTTTCCTTATGGGAGAACTTCTTCTTTTTTTTTTTATTGCATTTTAGCTTTTGGAGTACATTTGAAGAACATGCAAGACGGTTGCATAGGTACACACATGGCAGTATGATTTGCTGCCTTCTTCCCCTTCACCTATATCTGGCATTTCTCCCCGTGCTATCTTTTATTTTAAAACTGATGCCACATCTGCCTTTCTCTATGTGTGAGGCCATGAACTCCCTGTCCCTGGAGGGTTCAGCGATGCTGCCATCCTGAGAGGGTGGGACCAGATGACTTCTGAGTTCTCTTGACTGTCAGGTAATCGTCCTTGGGACTGATCCTTCCTATATCCAAGTTCTTAATTCCAGGCAGAGCGAGTGTCTGGGACTGCACCCCAGACAGGCTGTGGGTGTAATGGAGACCACATCAAGCTTGAAGAGAGATTTGGGCTCAAGTGCTAAGCTCCACTTCATGACCTTGGGTAAGTTGCCAGATCTCTCAGAGATTCGTCAGCATAACCAGGTAAGCACGGACCCTATTCTATAGTCTTGTTAATGGATGAAAGATGGCTGTGGGTGGGAACCTGTCTTGTAAACTAGATCACACCCAGGCCCAGCAATTATCCATAATGACGTCACTCCTAGCATACTGATGGAAAGGCATCCACCTCGAAATTCTCTCTTCCACCAGGCCAGGGTGGGCATATGTGGCAAGCATGCTACCACTGCTTGACCCATACCCATGTCAGACATGACTAATCAATCACGCATGGCACCCTGCCCCACTGAGGCTGCTTCTTGGTACAGAGTTGCAGTGACCAGAGCCACTCGGCTGGGCCAGACTGTCAAGGCAAATTCTCCCAGTCCCTGGAGATAAACTGAGTCCACAGGCTCACCTCCCCTCCCCCTCCTCATTTCATGTGTCCACAAGTACACTGCAATCTCCCCGGATTGGTTCTATCTGGGGTGAGCAAGGACTTCACTGTGGACACCAGCTTTCCAACGCCACATGAGCTTGTCCCAGCTGCCTTTCCAAGGCCACCTGAAGATCACTAAGAAAACACTCTGAAATAGTAAGAACATCAAAAGCGTTGTCAACACTGCTGAGAGCTGCTGAGGTTGCAGTGAAGCCAGAAGACCCAGCCCTGCTTGTACAGCTGTTGATGGGAACAACCCAGTGCTGTGCCCTCTGACCTGCTGATCCCACTACAGCCAGCAAACGCTTAAAGGAAGACCTCACAGAATCCACACCCACAGAGATGTCCAACAAACATGATCTACAGTTAGCCTAAAAAAAGAAAAAGCACATTAAATCGTTATCAATAGAGGCATAGTTCAATAGTTGAGGATCCACTCACTCAGTGGATATATAGCCATTAAAATCATTTCCCTCCAGGCTGTGGAAATACAAGAAAGTGTGATGTAGACTTAAAGAGAAAAGGGGCTCTGAAATGCTGTGCATATCACCACAGACACCGTGGGCACCTCCGGATACCTGGCTCCACCCCCTCCTCACCAGCCACACCCTAGCTTGCTTTGAGAAACAGCACACCCCATTTCCAGGTTCCCTTGCAGCTAGAGTTGGTCATAAGGCATGGTCCTGGCTGACGAGATATAAGTAGAAGCTGTTGGGTGGGTTGTCCCGGAAGCCTCTTTAGAAAGAAGCAGGCTCAGCTGACAGATACCTTTGACTTGTGTTCTTCCTCTTCTTCCTGCCGGGAGGGATGCTGGAGACAATACTGGAGGTGGAACGGCCATCACAGAACCATGAGACACCAGCCAGAGGACAAAAACCAAGCTAAGATGACTGAAAGCAGAAAGCTGGAAGAGCATGATCTCTCAAGGCATTGTGGAGCCACCTGTCCGCCCGTCTGCCTGACCCGGGCTTTGCAACCAAGAAACAGAAAACTGCTGTTTGCTCATGTCCTTGTTAAATGGGTTTTCTGCGACAGGCACCCGAACACCATCCCTAAATGATCCACTCTGATGAGATGATAAAAACAGCAAGCACATTTGGACAATGACAAGAAGGTGAACATCGAACGCTGAAGCCATTCTTGGATGTGATCATGGGGTCACAGAAGAATTGTGGGGAATTTCCTCCCTCTCATGAAACACTCTGCAGTTGCTTGCCAAATTTCCCTTCCCATAGTATAATAGCAATTTGGGGAATCAACACACACCGGCTTCCCCCTCAGTGGTGTTTGGATACCTACGGCCTGAACATTGTCCCAAACAGACACTGGAACAATTTCCCCAACTGCGAGAGCTCCTCAGCACTTGGGAGCTGTCAAAGAAGTCATCTCCAGGAAACGGCACAAGGAGAGCCTCTCATCATGACCAGACTCACTGGGGAACGTTCTCCCACATCCCGCGGCATCTCTGCGCTGGGCCCTTCCCTGTGGCCCAGATAAGCTCAGCCTAGGTCCATCCGGCATCAGCAGCAGTCGGCTCCTACCCACATCCAACTGAATGCCCATGCCCTGGCACCCACGAGGAGCCTGGCACTGCCTGTTTCCAGACCACACGGGGCCTTGCACCCCGACTGCCCTGACACAAAATGCTGCCTACAGCTTCTGCTTCAAATGTGGAAACAAAGTGTGCACCTCCCAGTTCTCAGTACCACCCAGCTCATCCCGCCCACCTGAGCAGACCACCCCGGCCCCACCTGAGAGGCTCACCCCAGCCCCTCCTGAGTTCACCCCAGCCCACCTGAGAGGCTCACCCAGGCCCCAGCTCTGAACCTCACCCAGCTCACCTGAGAGGCTCACCCCAGCCCCTCCTAAGAGGCTCACCCCAGCTCTACCTGAGGGGCACTCCCTAGCCCCACCTAAGTTCACCCCAGCCCCACCTGAGAGGCTCACCCAGGCCCCAGCTCTGAGCCTCACCCAGGTCACCTGAGAGGCTCACCCCAGCCCCTCCTGGGTTCACCCCAGCTCACCTGAGAGGCTCACCCCAGCCCCTCCTAAGAGGCTCACCCCAGCCCTACCTGAGTTCACCCCAGCCCCACCTGAGAGGCTCATCCCAGATGTGTGCCCACCTTCCCCACCTCTGACAAACACCACATGTACGCTATGCGCCCGTCAGCCGCAGGTAAAAGTCTCTCACCTTCCTGAGCGGGCTGCTCCTCACATGTCTGGCAGGGCCAGTGACAGCCAAAGGCCATTTCACAAGTGGGCATCTCTTCCTGACAGATGCCCGGCAAACTCACAGAGGCCTGGCACCTGCAGGTGGCCTTGGGGACCAAGATCACACATCTAAGCCTCAGGAGTGAGCAGCTCCCCACTCAGCAGGACGGATCCCTAACCAGTCGTCTCCCATTAAAAGCAACAACTCGAGTTCTAAAGGCTGTGGCCCATTCCACACCTGCCCAGTGGTCCTGAGGCACAACTGAGCAGAAAGATGTCACCCAAATTGCTCTGTTCTCAGCTGTTTCTGCTCTCGGGGAGCCAGGAGTGCACACCAGCATCCAGCCAGCCTGAGCACCTGCTGTGGGCCTGGCTGGGGGCAGGGGAGCCTGAGACCAGCAGGCCCCTGGGGAATCTGGATGTCTACTTGGGAGACTGAGGCACAGTTAGCTGGGGAGCAGAGAAACAAGTCCTTTGCTCTAGAGGATAAAGGACAACTGGCGAAAAGAGAAAGGCGGAGCCAGACTCAGGGCAGAAGATGTGGGCACAGGCCTGGGAAGGGCTGGAGGAACAGGGCTGTGAGCTGAAGACCCAGGTCTGACTCTGCATGGGATGGGGAGCCACCAGGGTCTGGGGCAGGAGCTTTTAAAGGTCACTGCAGTGGTGGGGTGGAAGGTGGCGTCCCAGGAAGCCATGGTATCCCAACAGAACTGAGCCGGGGAACTCTCACTCCTTGAACGGAGCCAGGGCTTCTATTCCAGTCCATACCCATCCAACAGAGACACCCTGAATGCGGCTTGCAGACCCCAAGGCTCCCGGCCTGACACCCACCATCCCAGCCCCCTTCCATTGGACGGTAGGAGCTTTTCTGTCTCTGAGGAGCATCTCTCAGTCAGAGTGAGCCTCAGGCCGCCCCTTGCTAGGATTGGGGCTGGGAGAGAGATATAGGGGTTGGGCAGCAGCAGAAAGGGGATGGTGGGGAAGTGGCGAGGGCAAGCTGAAAGTGGATTTGCCAAGAGTAGACAGCACAGCCAGGCCTGAATGCCTGTCCCCTAACGAGGATGCCCAAATGACCACCATCACAACAACACTGTGTCACTCACCAGCTGCCTCCCGGGTGGAGGAGGGAGAAAGCCTTTCACACACATTTCCTCCCATTCTTACAAGGACACAAATTCTGAGCTCTAAGTCCCCGTTTCATAGATGAAGAGGTCCAGTCTTAAGGGATGTGCCTGGGATTGGGCCTCCAGGATGGGCTTCGAGCCAGACATGAGCCACCGTGCCGGGCACTGGCACCTCAGGCCTGCCCACTTCCCGGCATCATGTGCCTTCACAAGAGATGCCAGAGAGGAGCCCCTGAAACCCTGCCCAGGAGACAGGTGGCATCATGACCCATTAAATGGATGGCTGGCCAGGGGTAGGGTAGGGACCTGCCCCCCACTCTCCAGATACCCAGCCCAGCGTCCCTCTTGCCACATCAACATTCCATTCACCACCGACCACACCAAGCCCCAGCCCACCCTCCTCTACTCCAGTCCCCTCCCTCCACCCCACTGCCACCTGCTGGTCCCTCCCAGGGCTCGAGGTGTGATAAGGATGAGGATGGCTCAAGGCAGGTCCACTCTACTCACCTAGCACCACCTTGGAGCAGCTGCTCCCCGGCCAGGCTCTGCCATCACTCAGGACCGGTTGACCCCAAGACCCCAGGCAGGGGCATGGCTGGGCTGAGGCCAGCAAACCATGAGCTGGAGGGACTTTCAGGCCCAGCAGCTGACATCTGCCCACAGTGTCCCAGCAAGCCAGGCCAACACACTCACAGTTGCACCTGAAATTTCTCATCTTCCTCGCTACGAAGTTTTCCATTGACCACCCCTTCCTTTCTTGGTCCCTAGCACATAATTCTGCTTTGTGCTCAGGTATCAATGCCAGGGTTTGTATTCGGGTCCATACCAATGCAGGTCAGGGACTCTTTTGCTCAGTAGCACAAAATGGAAGTACATGTTCTCAAAACAAGTTAATGCAGGAAGGGGCTACCCAAAAAAGCTAGTGTACCAACTGAGAACATTAACAGAAGTATATTGTGTAGACAAAGGGAGGTGATGATCAGCAATCCTTGCATGCTCAGCCTGAACTGAGAAAGCACACACAAGCTAAAAGGAGAGAAACATACAGGCTTAGAGGAGAGGAACCAGCTACAACGGGCATTATTGGAAGAAACTCCAGAGTCCAGGGCTATCCCCAAATCCCTACAGGCCATTACAGGACAGGAGGGAGGCCAAGCTCCACTCAGCCCTCCCTTTGGAGGATCATAAGCTACACAGTGGGTACCCTGAGCTAAAAGGGGAAAGCTTTCTACAAGTGGAAGTCCCCAGGTGGGGGTGGGCAGGACAAGAGACCCTCAAGACAAAAATCCCTTGAGGAAAGAGACCCCAGACTCCCGGCTCCTTCAGGCTGGCCATGGGAGGGTGCTCCACCTGGAGGTGGGAGGAGTCCTCCTGCAATTCTCAGGCCCTAGAATTCCTCTGCCTGGGGGACTCTCTCAAGAGTGCCCACTGCCTTTCCTTTATCAGCCCAGCCTGCCTGGACTAGCTGCCTCCTAGTTCCCGGGGCTCTGCTGAGAACAAGCATTGCATCTCTTTCTCCATGTTTTCTCATCCTCTGGGAGGCTGGTGTACACACAGCCCCGAGCTGCTTGCTGCAGTCTGAGTCAGAGGGGCCAACCCTCTGGGGCCAGCTCCCTGGGCCACCATAGCACGTGGTCCCCACTCCAGACTCAATCCCGCCTCCGTGTACTGAAATCCCTCTCACCTTCCAGGTCTAAGCCCCCCATGTTCCAGTTTCTAAATGTACATCTGCTGGTTCCTCCTCAGGTGACCACAATAGAGACAAGCAGTCCTTGAGAAGAAGACTCTCCCCACCCAACCCACATGCACACACCGCTCCTCACCAGATCAGAACCCCACAGGAGATAATCTCAACATTCATCTAAATACATCCACCACCACTTCACTGTGTGTTATATAATGAGCTCTTTATCACTAGAGGCATTCAAGAAGAAAATGACTAGTGTGGGGGGTTCTGGGGTGCTGGTAATGTTTTGTCTCCTGTTCAGAGTGCTAGTTACATGGACATGATTTCCTTATGAGAATTCACTAAGCAATACACTTATGAAATGTACACTTTTCTATAAGAACATTACACTTAAATAAAAATGCTTAAAAATCAAAAGTGATTGAATTGGCTCACCATCTGCAGGAAGGAGATGCGGCTGAGACACTTGGAGATCCTTCCTTCATGGAGCCATCGAGGCATTAACACTGAGGCTCTAGCTGAGGTAACGTGCCGGCTCACCACTGTGTGCCTCCCACCAGCACAGGGGCCCCACCCAGCACATGGAAAGAGAGAGGGGCAGAAATTCATCCAATAAGCAAGTGAGTTGAGGACCCACTGAGTATACAGAGGAGGGAGGGAAGGAGAGAGGGAAGAAGGAAGGGAGTACACAGAAGGATGGATGGTTAGATACATGGATGGATGGATGGATGGATGGATGGATGGATGGATGAGTGATGGGTGGATGGGTGGGTGGATGGATGGATGGGTGAGTGATGGGTGGATGAGTAGATGGATGGGTGGATGGATGGATGGATGGATGAGTGGGTGGGTAGGTGGGTAGGTGGATGGAAAGTTGGATGAGGGGGTAGATGAATAGATGGATGGGAGTGGGTGGATGGATGGTAGATGAATGGATGGGTGGATGGATGGATGGACGGATGGATGGATGAGTGATGGGTGGATGGGTGGATGAGTGGGTGAATGGATAGATGGATGAAGGAGTGGGTGGATGGATGAATGAATAGATGGGTAAGTGGATGGATGGATGGATGGATGGATGGGTAGGTAGATGAATGGGTAGATGAATGGATGACAGATAGGTAAATGGGTGTAGGGATGCATGGTACATGAAGAGATTGATGGATGGGTGGATGGGTGGGTGAACAGATGGATGGTGGATGGGTGGGTAGGTGGATGGATAAATGGTGGCTGGGTGGTAAATGAATGGATGGGTAGATGGGTGGGTAGATGGATGGTGGATGGGTGGATGAGAAGGTAGATGCATGTATAGATGGGTAAGTGAGTGGGTGGGTAGATGGGTGAATGGTGGACAGATGGATGGGTAGATGAATGAATAGTGAGTGGATGAATGGTGGATGGGTAGATGAATGTATTGTGGATGAATAAATGATGGATGGGTGGATGGATGGATGGATGGATGGATAAGTGGGGAGATGGGTGAGTGAGTGGGAGGATGGATGGGGATGGATAGATGTGTAGCTGAGTGGACTGATGGGTGGCAGATGTATGGTGGATAGGTGGGTGGATGGATGGATGTGTGAATAAGCAGGTGCATGGAGGACCAAGTGAGTACACATTGAATGGAGAGGTGGAGGCGTGGCTAACCGCTGCATGGAGGAAGAGGTGTACACTGAGGCCTGGTTCACCTACTGCTCTGACCTCATTAGACTCCACGAATGAAAGTGACCCAGGAAAGAGTAGGAGAAGGCAGTGGGTATCTCCAGCTCCTGGGTCTCACCTGATTCCCAACTCCTCCTCAGAGCACCATGCTGGGTGTCTCTGCATACCTATGTGTCTCTTTGACGTACCCCGGAATCAGAAGAAACCCCACATCTGCCCCCATTTCTTTGTCCCGTCCATGACATCTATAAAGAGGCAGTGATTCCTAGAGGGCCTGGGGCTAAGCCAGCCCAGGTCCGAGAAGGGGCAGGAGAAGAGGAGCTGCCCACAGGCATCTCCTGGCTCCCCGGCATGGCCAGCTACCCCACTAGACATTAGCAAGGCAGCCCCACTCCTCTGAGACAGCCCCACTCCTCTGGGCCCACCCCATGCCACACTGGTAGGCCCTTCATCTGGGTCTGCTGAGCAGTTTCACTGAAGGGTGGAGCTAAAGGGAGAAGGAAACACAAGATGGACTACTACACAAGCCCAGCCCTGGCCCCAGGAAAACATCACAGTCACAGCCTTCAGTAAGGAGACCCCAACTGCATCACGAAGTTCCAGGTCTCAGTGTGTGTGGCCTCATCTGCCTCAGTTTCCTCGTCTGTAAAGCAGGGGAAGTGAGTGTATCCGTGTGGAAGCTCCGTGCTCCTCCAGCACCAGCCTGTGGGGTCTGCTTGGTGCCACTTGTACTCTGCAGCCTTCCTTACGGGAAGCCCACTGTGGGCCAGGCATTGTCCCGGCCCTGCAGGTACGGGGAAAACACAAACGGTTAAGGCCTGGAGCAGAAAGCACCGTATTCATTAAACAACGAGGCTGGGGCTGAGGAAGCCAGCACAAGAGGAGGCTGGGAAGACTTCGGAGGACAAGCACCTGTAAGACAGGTTCAAGGAGCCAACCAAGGAGCACAACGTCTGTGTGTGCTGAGCAGGGTGAAGGGAGCTGCTGGGTTAGCTGCCCTGTACTGCACCCTGGATGACAACCCATTGTTTGGGTTTTCAGCTCCCTCCTTCTCCCCTCTCAAGGCCAGGCCTTATCTTGTCATCTAGACGGCCCCCAGAGCCTCGGAGCCTAGGAGCAGCACAGGCCGGGGCGGGGGCAGGTGCTCGCTTAGAGTCTGAACCACGTACCAAAACAGCACCAGGAGTGCCCGGAAAAAAATAGAAAATGCTGTCTCCTTCACAAAAGTCTGTTTAAGGTGCTGTTGATGAAGGAGAAAAGGAAGATTTCCCAAGGCACTCTGTTTCCCAGCAGGTACAGGCCCAGAAACCCGAAAGCTTTTTCTCAGAATGCACCCTGCCCCAAGCCAGCTGCCTCAATTCCCGCAACAACCTCTCCTAGCTTCAGATGGGCCCGAGGTTTTAGGGAAATACTGCCCCTAATGTACGGCTCTCCAACCTGCAAACTATAGCAAAAAAAAAAAAGGAAAAACCCACCTTTCCTACACTCCTTCCCCACGAGAACCCGATTTTAAATTGTCCTCTGCACTCTGCAGATGAGATCTGATTTCTAAGCATGGTTCCTTTTTTTTAATGATCCTGAAGGTAATAACAACTTGGGACACAGATGTTAGAGTGGAAAAAGAAGTGTCATGGAGACTCCAGCTCTGTGAGATCATGGGGAGACGCTCAAGTGCCTACTGCAGGAAGGTCACATGTGTGTGTCAGGGGTCCCTTACACACCTGAGCTTTAGTCCCAAGCAGGCCAAATCCAAATAAAACTCCTCCACCTCCTGTTCAGATCCTGGCCCCAGCGCTTCTGACTTCCACCACTTCCCCCAGCAGGTGGTCGGGGGCAGGGGTTGAGGGGCAGCTCAGAATGAACCCCTAATCAAAAGGGAACTACGGGGTACATACAAGGGTTTCCCATCCAAAGGTCTAGCACTTCACAAGTTTAGAACTAAACATAATCTCCGCAGAAATAGCTACAAGTGGCACAGACATCAAAGGAAGCAAATGGGGAGAAATGGAAACACAGCTTGATAAATGATGTAACTGAAATTGCCCTTTGCAGGGCCCGGCTGGACTCCTGCTCTTCCCTGGTTATGACGATGGTCACCGTGCCCTGGGATCCCCGGAGGGCTGGAGCAGGATTCAGGGTAATATCCCTCCAAAGCCTTTTAGGAAGGTTGAGCCACAGATCCAACTCGAGGTGGTAATTATATGTTTTAAAAATCCATTTAACAGAGCAAGCTAATAACTGCATCTGAGAAGCCTTCATTTGTGGCCACCCAGCACCAGCGGCTCCCGTCCTAGCCTTGGAGACTTGGACAAAAAGTTGAAGCACACTCAAGAAATAGCTCAAGGTTAGATTAAAAATCAGAACACCCATGAAGATTAACCTGACTCATTAATATCACTGCCTAATAGGAGACAATTCCTTGGAGGGCAAGGCTTGGGGCTGGGTTTTGTTCTAGGCCTAGGAGCACCTTAATTTGCATTTATATTAAAAAAAAAAGGGGGGGGGCGGGGGGAAAACAGAATTAACTGGAAAGGTGCTTTGTTTCCCGTAAATTTGAGCTCTTCTGCTACACAGCTTCTTAGGGCAGAGAGCGGAGGCTCCATCAGCCTTTGTCCAAGAGTGTGGATTCTGTTCCTACTAGGTGTCAGCCACACTGTGCCTGGCAGCTGAAGCCCGCGGGATCTCACCTGGACCCTAAAAGTCAGCCTGTTGGGTGGTTACTGTGAGATGTCCCTTCTACAGGTGAGGAAACTGAGGTCAGTAGTGGGGAAATGACCTCCTTATGGTCTTACACTATGGCAGAATTCAGATTCCAAGCCAGGTCTGTGGGTTGCAAGTTGAATGTCTTTCCACAACAGGACAGCTGTATTAGTGTTAGAGCTGTTTTTTATTCACACACGCACACACACACACGCATTTGCCCCCCCAACCTTTCTCTCTAGAAAATCAGTGGAAAACCCAAAGAAGGAAGCGAGGAAAATCAGTGAATCCCTCAGACAGATGGCCTCTGTCCCTTATTCATACAAGTCCTACAGCCCCTGAGGCGAAGCCGACACCCTCCATTTGGCTGCACTTCCCTTGACAGCTTCTCTTTGGAGTTCTAACCATTAGAGGCATACACCCAGAACTACCAATAAGAATCAATCACGGAAACACACCTCAGCATGAACTTCATCAGTCTCAACAATGTATGTCTTAAGGAAAACTGGCACATTTCAGGGTTTGCGTTTAACACCAATCCTCTCCTCGATGTTGCAAGCTCAACTCTCAGGATCGGCCAAGCATTTTATGTGCCTGTTTTACTACTGGAAGCCAGCATGCTAACCAATTTCACCTGTCTTCTGTCTTCATCCCTAAAGGCGTGTTTAAGGGGCTTGGGGCTTTCTCCCCTCCCCAGGGCTGTTCAGTTTCAGAGGCATATTTCTTACTCTCCAGCCCTCCAGCAAACAGGCCCCTGTCCCCCAGAATCACTGCCCTGCATCTGCATGCCTCTGCCACAGTTTAAAGCCAAAGATAATGGCAATGACTGACTGGCCCTCTCAGATGCTGGAAACACAGCGTGGGAAGGGAAGGAGTCATCTGTGTTTGGGGTGCTGGGCAAAGGGCGTGGGGCAAGCAGGAGCCAGGCTGATTATGTAGATAACAGAAGGACAATTTCCTTCACAAACAGAAAAACCTGCACCAATGAATTAAACATTTAAAACAAGATGACTCTCTAAAAAGTATTTTCAACCAAGAAGGAAAGACAGGCCGTCCTGTGCTGGCGCTTCCTGTTGCATATGGCACTGAGAAATCCTGTTTTTTCAGCATGCAGAGATTTTCAGACAAAGAAAAATATCAAGGGGGAAATTAGAGGAGGAGGTCCAGAGAAGTGAGACAGGAGAGGCTAGGGAGAAGTCGGGAGAAGGAGGAGACCCCTGCCCAGAGCACAGGGGTATCAAGCCCTGAGGGGTGCAGGAAACAGACCACCCCTGAGCTAACAAACTGGCCTTGACAGGTCTAAGGAGATGGCCCTAGAGAGGCAGCCTGCCTCACTGGGACAAGCGAACCAGAGACACCACCCTGCCTCCTGCCACGCAGGTTATCCACCTCTCTACCCCTATGGAGGGACCTTCCCCCGCTCCAACAGGTCTCCAAGTATAATGTCTGGGTGTCCCCCCAGCCCCCAGGGAACACTGCCCTCAGGACTCACCAGAGACCCTGCTCTGTGCATAGCGCCCTTGGGTATCCCTGTAGTCTACCAGCTGGACCCCCCTCTTAGGACTGAGGCTCAAGTTCCCCGCTTTTCTGGGCAATATCTAGACCGGCCTTTCCCACTGTCACAGCCTAGGGAATGGGCAGGTTCCGCCCTGCCCCCACTCTCCACCTCTACTGAGAGCAATTGAGGGGCTGCCACCCCCACCCCAAGCACCAGAGAGCAAACTCTCTCCTCCCAGGGGCCTGGGAAGTCCAAGCTTCAGAACTGGAACTCAGAGAGGAAAAAAGGAGCCGGAGGAAGAGAGATGAAATCTGAGCTCAGAGAAGCGTGGAGGGGGGCCCAGGGGGTATGGAGGGTCAGTGCCTCCCACCCCCCAGGCGCACTCCCCTGCCACCTGAGTCCCTCTAGGAGCCATGGGTGCCAGGCCAGCCCTCTCCAACTCCCAGAGAGGTAGTAAGTGTAAGGCTCAGAGCCCCGCGCAGCCCAGCCCGCGCCGGGGCGGTGGGTGGGTGGGTGTCTGCTATGGGATTATTCTTAGCGCTCCACTCTCTTCGCAAAAGTGGCGCCTCCGCCCTCCCGGCTCAGGCACACTCGCTCGCTCGGGGCTCACACGCCCGGCCCAGACACCAGCACGTTGGAGAGCACCGGGTGGGGTCCCCGAAGGGTGAGGTTCGGAGGCGCCGCAGAGGTGGGGGCTCCCTAGATAGGAGGGGGCGCTGCGGGAAGGACCCCCAGGGAGGCTGCGTTTAACCCTCGACGCCCTGTACCCAACCCTGCGCCGCGCGCTCTGCCGCCTTCCCGGACTCCTAACGGGGCGCGGGAGCCCGGCGGCGCACCCAGCCCTTACCTATGGTGGTGATGACCGTGATGGCAAAGTAGAAGGAGCCGGCGAATTTCCACTGGACGCCGGCGCGGTGCGGCTCGGACTGCAGGATCACCAGCTCCAGCTGCCGGTAGTCCTCGCTGCTGATGTTGTACTTCCCCTTGATCCGGATCTCCTCGGCTTTGAGTTTTTCCTCCTCGCGCATCTCGTGGTCCGACTCCAGGGCGTCGAACACGGCGGCGCCCACCAGCAGGTAGGTGAAGGTGCAGACGATGAGGGACAGAGTCCGCACGTTCTGCCTCTTCATGGCCGCCAGCAAGGAGCCGGCGCGGGGGGCATGTCCCGCAGGCTCACAGCCGCGCGCGTCCCACTGCAGCGCCCGGCGGCCGCCGCCGCCTCCTCCTCCGCCGCCGCCGCCGCCGCCTCCAAGTTGTAAGCGGCGGCGGCAGCAGCAGCAGCAGCAGCGGGGAGGCGGGGGGCGGGGAGGCTGGGGGGGGCCCCCTCCGCTGGGGCCGCCACAGCCACCGCCACCGCGAGGCGGCTGGCGGGGCAGGGGCGGCGCGGGCCCGGGCTCAGCCGAGAAGGCGGACAGGCACAGGAGGCTGCTCGAGCGCCGGGGCCAGGCGTCCGGGAACCCCGACACCCTGCGCCAGACCCGGCCGAAGCAGCCCGCCCCACTGCGCAGGGCCATGCAGGGCGGCCCCGCTGGGTACCGCGCGGGCCTCGCTGCCCTCCGCACCCCGCCCCCCGCTCCCGCGGGAAAAGCAGGGACGGGAACCGGAGCCAGAAAGCGGCCGGAGGGCGGCCGCGGGGCCCCGCACCCCTGTGGGTCCAGCTCGCGGGTGGCGGCGCCCAGCAAGAAGCCTGCAGGTCCGCGCGCCCCGCGGGACCTGCTTCCCCTTTTAGCCCTCCTCGCCCCCTCTCGGTGATGGGGAGGAAAAGTTTGCGAAGTGGCGGTGTCTCTGGAGTCCCCTGCAAGCCGGGAGGGGGGCGAGCAGGTGCAGCGGGCGGGGCAGCCCGCTTCCCAAAGGTCCAAGAGCCCAGCGCCCACCCGGGCGCGCGGGGGCGCAGCGGGGTCCCTGCCGGGCGTCGGCCGGTGAGCGAAGTTTGCTCGGCTCAACCCCCAAGGCGCGGGAGCCGGGCGCGGCCCCAGGACGGCAGGGACCGCGATGGAGCGGCTTCGGGGGCGGCCTGGGGACGGCGCGGTGGCGGTCGGCCAGCCCGCTCCTCCGGGGGCGGCGGGCGCGGCGGCGGCGGCGGGAGGGGTCCCGCGAGCCTCGCGGAGCAGCCGAGCGGACGCGGGCGCATGAGCCGCGCGGGGGTCGGGGCCCTCCGGCGTCCGGGCGTCCCGGGAGGCGGCCGCTGCGCTGGTCTGCCCCGGGCGCTACGTGCGTGCGCGCCGTTGGGAGCCCGAGTGTGTGTGTGCGCGTGTGTATGTGAGTGTGCGTGTGTGTGTGTGCGCTTGGCAGCCCCGCTCCTGCGGGAGGGCCTCGGGGAGCGGGGGCCGGGCTACGCCGAGGCCGGGCCTCCCTCCCTCTTTCCCTCCCTCAGCCTCCAGGGCGCGCCACCTCCCGCCTGGTCCCCAGCCAGCTGGCGAGGCTGCTGTGGCAGCTCCCGCTGCAGACCGAGCGCGGCGCAGGGCGCACGCGGAGGGAGCCCGGGAGGGGCGGCCTGAGCCGCAAGGGAGGGGACGGGGGCGGAGCCGCCGGCCGGTTTTGGCGGGGGATGGGAGGATAAACGAGGCCTCTTGGGTGCTTCTAGCCCGGCTCCCCAAGAGCGCAAGCAGCCCTGGCTGGTGGAGAGTTTGAGGGACTCGCAGTTGGGGGAGGGAAACGGGATTCAGCCGGAGATGGCAGACTGGCAGCTTCAGGCAGATCGTGTGGAAAGTGGGGAGCAGAAGGGGAGGGGGCCATGGCACACCGGAACGCGGCGGCAGCGGTGCATGAGGTCTCCCCACCCCCCGCCCAGCCACCCGAGGCGGGAGCGTGTCGTTGGCCAGGGACATGGCCTAGGGGAGTGGTGGGGTCCCAATGGCTGACTCGGCCCCCTCGCCTCCCAGCGGCACAGTCCGCTAGGCCCAGCACCTGCAGACCTGAGTCGTTTCCCCTTGAGAGCGCTAAGGATAGCATGGGCCGCCACTTTTGGAGTCAGGACAGCAGGGAAAGATATCGCAATCCCCCGACCCAATGCCCTCTCTGTTGCTTTACTGAAAAAAAAAAAAAAAAAAAAAGGAAGAAAAAAAACCCACCCTGATTCCCCACAGCTGGGCACAAGGTGCGCGCCGGCTGCAGCCCTGAGCCACGCGGTAGCCCCTCTCGGGACCACCTGGGGTAGGAACGCGAGGCTAGGGCCGGGGCGCACCTATTCCTTGCTTCCAGATGAGGCCTCTCCAGGCTTTATCTCCTTCCTATTTAGGCCTCCTCCCTCTCCCCGCCCTCTCCCTTTAGGCTTTCAAGGGTCTTTCCCTTGACCACCAGCTTCCTCAGTCCACCTGGAGCAGTGGAGTTTCAAACGGACAGACCCAAGCCTCAGAGACCCCGGGGCTCCCCTTTCTCTCCTGACTCCAGCCAAGGAAGAGATGGAGATGGGAAAGGGTCGCCTGGCGGCGGGATAGCAGCTGGCTAAGGGGTGGCTGGGGAATCAGACCAAACCCTTGCGCAGCTCGCGGGCTCCAGGAGACCAATCCCCTCTGTGGGTCGCCCCCGGGAGCTGTGCTTGGCCTCCCAGGCCTCAGGGACTCTGGGACCAGAGGGTCTGGGACCCCAGTGCTTCAACGAGGCTCCCCAGCTGGGACGCTCTGCACCCCACTTCCAGGGCTCGCGGGTGCCCACCAGGGAAGGGGAGCCCGCGCTGTGGGCTACGTCTGAGCCCTAAGGTCCCCGCTGGGTCTGCGGGCGCCCTGGGGCGCAGGAGTAGGGAGCCCCACCCCAAGCAGGCACTCTCCCCAGAATTCATTTTGGAAACCAAGGCCCCCGCGCTCGGCAAGTGAGCCTGGCTGCCGGGTGAGTCACCGCGAGCGGGCGACAAGGATTCCCAGCAGCTGGTAATTAATTGCGCCGTGGCTCAGCCCACGACGGAACCCCAGTCAGGCCTCCCGCCGCCCTGGCAGCCGCGCCACCCCTGAGTCACAGCCGTCGGGCCTCCGCGCGGTCCGGAAGCCGCCTGCCCGCCTCGGCGCCACCAGGGGGCACTGGACTCCGACCCACGGGGCGGCCGCGCAGCCGGCCTCGGTGCAGGGAAGTCCAGGCTGTCCCCGCGGCAGCGCGGCCGGGGGAGGGGCGCGCCGGCAGACGCTGCGCTCTGCAGAGCCACTTCGATTTGGTTTACGGAACTCCATTTGCATACAGCCTTTCAGGAAAGCGCAACCACTGTGTGCGTACTGGAAGGACCTCGGAGATGAATTACTCCAAACCCCTTGTTTTACAGATGGGAAAACTTCCAGCAAGACAGGATCACGTGCCCAGGATCCCACGGTGTTTCCGATGTGGAGCCAGCGCTGGAATACTCTCCCTGGCTTCTGTCTAGTGCTCCTTCGAGGACCCTTGCAGCTTTCTGGCCCCAAGCTGAAATGCCTTGACTGACCACCTACCAGCCCCCAGGCGCTGGTTCTTCCTCTCCTCCACCCTCAGAAATAGACCCGTGGACTCAGGCCCGCCCAGGCAGTGTCTGAGCCGTGGAAGTGGAGGGTTCCTCGTCCTCCCGTCCACTCCCCCCATGTGCCACCTTCCAAGGTGCGGGACCTGTGGGTGGCATGGAAGCTCTTTGGAGCTGAGCCTGGGGCTCAAACATCTTCCCTGCGTCCCCAGCATCCACCCCGATGGTGTATGCCACATGGCAGCCCAGAGAGTCCGCTGGGGGCAATGCCTCTGGGTCTGCCACCCTCGAAGCCCCTGTGGGTCTGGGAGTCCCAACTGCAGCCTCACCTGAAGAAGGATGCGGAACTGAGGTGTGGCCAGAGTCCAGAATTCCCCAGGGCCACAGTGATTGGCTGGACTTGAACGTGTGAAGGTCCACCTCAACCAATCAGAGCCCTCCTCTGGGTAGGGCTGTCAGCAGATAGGTGACCTGAGGAGGGAGGCGGGTTCTTACTGACGTTGAGAACCCGGATGCAGGCACGTGGCACACACGCAAGGGTGAGCAAGTGCATTCTCTCGTGGGTTTAAGCCACAGTCAGCTGGTCCCAAGCCTGCCTGGTGCTGCTGGTGCCCATGTGCTGTGTTCACAGCTGTTTGTGCCCTCCAGCAGCCCCACCCTGGGCCTCCCTTGGACCTGTTTCTGTAAAAACAGATGTACCTTATTAGCTAATAAAGAACATCATGGTTTTATAACTCTGTCTGCTTGCCGGTACTTGTTCACTTCGTGCTTTACACATGGTGGGTGTGCCTGCAGCCCCTGTTCTTACCTAGGAAGGCCCAGCAGTTTATCCTGGTCCCACAGTGAGTAAGGGAAGACCCTAGTCCAAGGCCAGTACTTCTTTTGCATCACCGCAGTGTGTCTGGGCCAGGGCAGGCCGTCTGTGCCTCCCGAACATCCTGACTCCTTGGGTATGTTCAACGCTTTGCCACATTAATCCCCACATTTTTGAAAACAGGCAGGGGTGCACTCTCATCATACCCATTTTACAGATGGGGAAGTCTAGAGAGGAGAGTGGGGCCATAGGTGGGCTCACTGACCCTGCATACAGCCTGCCCTTTCCTCCACCTCTGCCCAGGGCAGACATTGCTCATTGATCCCAGCACTGTCTTTGGCTGGGGTCTATTACAGCCTGAGAATGTAGAACACAGGGATACACATAAGGCCATTCCTGGACTGTTTCCACTGACCTGTTTCCTTTCAAGGAATGTGAGGCACCAAGGAGTCCAGTGGCTCCAAATCACAGAGAGGAGATGTGATGAGTCTCCCCTTCCTCAGTAGCCTCCCTGCCAGAACTAGAGGTTCCTCACTCTGCTCCTAGCTGATTTCTCAAGGCCAGTGACATTTGCACAGTTGATGGCACAGTTACTGTCTTCACTTTAGACCTCCAGCAGTGTCAGATTCCAGAGAAAAGCACTCCCGAAACAGGCAGCCAGGCTCATCCGGGGCTTCCCAGCCTCCTCTTTAGGATGTGGACAAGTGTGTTCTGTAGTTACACAGTTTGAGACACATTGGGTTAAACAGGCAGATGCAAGACTTCTCAGAGCCTTTGTTCTGCTAACAGGCATGATGACCCCTAAATGGGTATGCTGTGAGCAGTGTCTCCCAGACTCATTTAGCTGCAACACCCAGGTCCCGGGGACCATGCTTTGGGAACTGCTGGCCCAGCCCAGATACCTGGATACAGGGAGGCAGGAGGTCTTGGTTCCGCTTCCGGCTCTGCATAGACAAGCCTTGCACCAGTTCATGTCCTTCGGCCAGCTCACTGGCCCTGCTGCCTGCAGCAGGCATCTCCTTCCCTTCTCCACCTGCCACCAGGGCCACCTTCTGAACAGGCTGACTCTTGCACATCCATGGTGAAAACTGTCTAGGATTCTGTGGGTCAAGGCTAAGCTCAACCTGGTATTCCCATCCTGACAGCTGGCCTCCAATGGCCTCTCTCACCTGGTCCCTGCTCCTCATCTTTTAGGATTCAGCTCTGACGGTGTCTCCTCCAGAAGCTTCCCTGCCCCTGTGGGCTGGACTAGACTCCTGTGTCCCTGCATAGATTCCTGCCAGAATACTTATATCACAATGACTCATCTGGGGGACTGCCACTCTCCCCCAAGAGACTGTCAGCTTCTTGAGGGGAGGGGCCACATCTGACCCAACCTGGCCACAAGGGGTCTGCCACACAGTAGGCACACAGTGAATGTTTGATGAAAATGAAAGAGTTGGGTTCGATCACTAGTCACCGCCCCCTGTGAGAGTTCTCACAGGAAGGCAGAAGCAGTTGCAGGAGAGTCGGGGAACACAAGGCTGTGCAGATGGCAGAGATGGTCCAGGCCATGACTGACAGAGCCGCCAAGGTTTAGGCCTTGGCTGTAATGTCTGTGGGTGTCCAATATAGCAAAGAGGGAGGAAAAACAACAAGAAAGACAGATGTGAAGAGAAATAATAAAGCAAAGAGAAAGAGGCTCAAATGGTGGAAAGAGAGGGAAATGAGGCTGGGGGGGTGGGGCCATGGGGGGCTTACTGATCCTGCATACATCCTGTCCTTCCCTCCACCTCTGCCCAGAGCAGACATTGCTAATCTATCCCAGCACTGTCTGGCTGGGGTCTGCTATGGCCTGAGAATCTTGGACACAGGGGTTCACATAAGGCCATTCCTGGACTCAGCCCTGACCTGCTTCCTTTCAAGGCCCCAGCTGAGAAGGCAAAGAAGATTTTAAACCCAACATGAGAGAAGAGAGGAGCCAGGCGGGAGTGGCACAGTGATGGTATACGTGGCACGGAGGAAGAAGGCCCCTGTGTGCTGATGCAGGTGAGTGCCCACGTCTCCGTCACCTGCTGGATATGGAGCCTGAGCTGGAGTGTCCCTACTACAGCTTGAGTCCTCAGGGTAACTCTGTGAGACTACCATTATCATTCCCATTGGCCAGTGTCAGAGCCAAGGCTCTCTGAGCTTACGACAGTCGCTGTGGGAGGGTCCTTGGAAAGGCACTGGCTCTGCAGGGCCAGGAGTTGGAGAAAGCTGTGTCCTTCTTCACCAGCCACAGGCCACGAGGGCTTGGCCAGCACAGCAACCAGAAGACTGAGATGGAACGGAGAGGGTCAGCCCAGCCCCCGGTACACAGTAGGTGCTCAGATAAAACCCGGGCCCCGGTACACAGTAGGCACTCAGATAAAACCCGGGCCCCGGTACACAGTAGGCGCTCAGATAAAACCCGGCCCCCGGTACACAGTAGGCGCTCAGAAGTTGTTTCACTGGCTCCCTGATAAATCCAAAAGATGCTGAGAGGAGTCCCCAGGGCTGTTAGCGATGAGGTGAGTGCCAGGAGGAAGGGAGGCAAGAACCTGGCTCATAACTTCTGAGAGCCACTGGCAGAGCCAGGGATGGGAGAGGGGAACTGAGCCCAGGCCTGGCTGAGCTCAGGTGACCTTTGAGTTGTTAGACCTCCAGCTGCCCAGGAAGCAAGTGGGTGACCTGGAGACATGAGCCCAAACTGGAGGGGGTCTCTCCCTTAGATGCCAAGTCCTGGTGGTCTTCCTGAGGATTTTCAAGCTTGAAACTTCTTATGTGCCATGAGGTGTCCTTGTGGCCACGTGGGCAAAGGCGTCAGCATGGCTGATACCCACACTGCACAGGGACAGGATGGGAGGCAGAATCAGTTGGCTCCAGAACTAGGGGGCTTTTAAGAGCAGGAATTTCATTTTCATAGATGATGAGCAGGTCATTCTTAGACTCGAGATCATATAGCAAAGGAGGGAAAAGCCAGGCCAAACCCCCCTCTATCAAGGCCCTCTCTGCTTAAGCCAAAGATGCCCCCCACCAAGCTGTGCACATGCACGTGCCCTTGCTTTATTAGAGGAAATCTGATTAGTGGATTTCAGGCTCCTTAATGCAGCCTGAACCGCTGCCCATCTCCAGGCCTGATCCATAAATAGCTGCATTGCATTCCCCACGGAGCACAAGTGGCTGCCAGGATCAATCAGACAATCTGCAGAGGCTCCTCCGGCTGATACATCCCAAGAGGGGCTGCGGCGGGTGTGAACTCTGCATCTGCCATGAGGGTCTTATTAACTGAGGTGGGTGAGGCAGGGTTGATACTCTAGGGATACCTTGCTGTTCCAAAGCAAGCAGGGTGGGGAGGAGGGGGCATGGGAGGACAGTGTGTGTCTCTGCACACAGCCTCTCACTGCGATCCAGGGCTGGGCTGAAGAGCTGGCCCTCTCGGGCTGTAGGAAACACATCTCTGTCCCCAGCTCTCAATTCTGGGTACCCTGGAGCTTGGCATAAAGCAGAGGCTGCTGGGCATTTGTTGCCCTGATTAATAAAATGGATGTGGAGACAGCATAGTGACTGGTGGCCAGGAAATGGCATTGGTCACCTATCCCCACCCAGTGCTCAGAATAATTGGACATTCACAGTCAAGGGACATTTGTTGGACCCAGCTCTTCTTCTTCTTAAAAATAAAGATAAAAATAAGATATGTGCTCTTAAAAACAAAGATCACAATGTGTTGAGAACTCACTAGCTGTGAGACCAGGAAAGCCACCCAGAGAGGTCTCCTGTCTTGCACTTGGAGATGAGATGGGACTCGCCTGCAGGGCGGCTGAGGTTACTGGGCTGGAACACCTGTAAAGTGTCAGCACAGGTCAAGGGGCAAAGCAAGCCCTGGCCCCTGGGTCTGAGGACTCTCCCTCCACGGCACAAGCCTGTCCCTGAAGTGCACGCCCAGCATCCCCAGCTTCTCCATCACTGGAATCGTTGGGTTTCCCCAGACGATCTCTGAAGCACCCTCGGGCTGTAGGATGAGCGTGGCTTCCCAGTCAGGCCCAGTTCCAAACCTGATGTGGTCACTTGTGCCCTGTGTGACTTGGGCAAGTGAGGGGCCCTTTCTGTGCCTCTTTCCTTTTTGATGAGAAAGAGCGGTCCTCTCTGGGGTGAAGTCACACACGAGGCCTCACGGATCTGACAGAGGCCCCAGGCCCCCAGTGTATGCGCAGCCAATGTTGATTCTCTTCCGAGTGTAGAGGGCACGCTGCCCTCCTCTCTCCACCTAACTGCCCGCCAGCCAGGGAGCGGTGCCAGCCGCCACACGCTGACGGTGGAGACGCTACTATACAGCCAGCTCCCTCCCTGCGGGAGCTAACTTTAGCCCAGTCACATGGAGCATTAGTTGTGCCTGTGCCGAGAGTTTACAGATCCCTGCGGAAGGTGTTTAAATATTTTTCCTTTTCAGAAGCCTGGTTCTCGCCTCTGCCATTTTCACCTTTGTGTGGCAGAAGGTATTTTTGCAAATGCAGCCGAGGTGGCAGCAATTTCGCAGCGTGACGAGGCGTCCCTGCACACGCCACTGCTATTTCGGGGACGCACAGGTGTATCATTTGTATCATTACGGGTGCTGTCAACTCCCAGAGAAAGGGAAGAGAGGACTGGGTGCTTCCAGACGCCTCCAAAGGGCCCCCAGGCACTGGCGCCTGCCCCGGAGGCCTTCCTGGACCCCAGGCTGTTCTGAGCCATGGCCTTGAGAGCTCGTCACTGCAACAGCATCTGCCCTCAGCACTTGTCACTGTCCCCTGGAGCTTCCTAAGGACAGGGTCTGTGTCCGATTCATCTGTGTCCCCGGCATCCAGCACAGCGCCCAGCACAGAGTCGGGGCTGGGTAACATTTACCAAATTGCATTACCTTCTGGTGGCCTCTGGAGGTACACGGGCTTCAGAGAGGCTTTTCTGCCTCTGCACTGCTCTCTGCTCCTGTCACTTGCTGGCAACATGAGACCAATGGGAGACAGGAGGTTTGGGAAATGGAGGCCTATGGGATCATGTAGGGGCTGCAGGAGCCCTGACAGCTCAGGCTGGGGTGGGGCAGTCCCAGCAGGCTTCCTGGTAGAGGGTACTTCAGTCTGGCACTGGTCCCCAGGTGCCTCATACAGTTGCTGTGAGCATTGAGCCAACGCAAGTGATGCTTCTGGGATGTGTCTGGCTCACAGCAGGTGCTCATCCAGGTTTAAGTCCCTTCCCATGGGCAAGGAGGTAGGTTGGCAATTAGGCCTCTTCCACCTTTGACAAATGAGGAGACTCTGGCACAGAGAAGTCCAGGGATGTGCCCAAGGTCGTGGAGCTAACTGTCTGTATGAGGGAACACTACACACCTCCTGGGTCCCCCGAGCCCTGGCCCAGGCCGTCCTGAGTTGCCCAGGAAGCCTGATGCAGATCAGCAACCTGGATCTTCCCACTGGTATCTACAAGGGGTACTGGGACCAGGCAGCGAAACTGGCAAGGTCCCTTCTTACATGGAGCAGATATGCTAATGGCGTAGATGGGCAACCAGCCAGCGAACCAGCAGGATAAGCTGAGAGGATGATTGCAGGGAGATGATCAAACAGAAGGCAATGATTAGGAGGCAGTGTGTGGTGCAGGGGGAGCACTTCGGGATGCATCGGTCAGGAAAGAGTCCCCAAGGAGACGGTATTTGAGCTGAGACCTGAATGACATTTGTGGACCCAGAGGCAGGGCATCCAGACAGAGGGGACAGTGGATGCAAAGACTCTAAGGGCGGAAGAGCTTGGCATGTTCGTGGAAGAGCAAGGTGGCTGACTTGGCTAGGGTGTGGGCAGCCAGGAAAAGAGGCACAAGATCAGATCAGAGGTCAGCCCTCCTTGGCCCCAAGGAGGACAGGAGGCAGGGCCAGGCTGCAATGGTCCCTGAAGGCACAGGCAGGACTGGACTTCCCTTGCACATTCACAGAAATGCACTCTGCTTTGTGCAGAGGAGGGAGCTGAGGCATGGAACGCCTTGTGGGATGGGTGTGGGGTCTCAGCACCCACATCCCTGCTGGCATCTGGGGCACAGGGACCTCGGAACTAGGGAGCTCTCTGATAGTATTTCTGATTCTGGAGGGGAAAAGACCCCCCGAGAAATGGGTGGCCAACTGAAGCAATCACGACACCATCACTGATGACTGTAAACACGTGCATGGTTCAGGTCACGTTCAGAGGTCACAGCTGAGCTTCCCTTGCCACCCTGACCACCTCCACGGTGTCAAGGTTCACTCACAGGGACCAGAGTTTGGTGAAGCTCCCACAGCTTCTTCTGACACCAACTGGCTCCCAGGGCCTTGGGACAGGCCTGGCAGGCACAATGTGGTCTTTTAGCACCAGGCAGTGTCCCCATTTCTCCAGATCTCTCCCATTGCCACTCCAATGCTTGAAAATCTCTTTAATGGTGGGTGGCAGGTTGAGTCATGGACCCTTTTTAAAAAACCACCTGGTGCTAAAAGTTTTTTTTTTTTTTTTTTTTTGAGATGGCGTTTCATTCTTGTCGCCCAGGCTGGAGTGCAATGGCGTGATCTTGGCTCACTGCAACCTCCTCCTCCCAGGTTCAAGCAATTCTCCTGCCTCAGCCTCCTGAGTAGGTGAGATTACAGGCACCTGCCACCACACCTGGCAAATTTTTGTATTTTTAGCAGAGATGGGGTTTCACCATGTTGGCCAGACTGGTCTCAAACTCCTGACTTCAGGTGATCCACCCGCCTCGGCCTCCCAAAGTGCTACGATTACAGGCTGTGAGCCCCCATATCATACCCAGCCCTACCATTTCTATTTTTGATCACAAAATTATTATTTGCAAAAAAAAATTTAAAAAGTGACGTATACATTTAAAAACAGCTCCAATTCCTAAGGATTTTGCCTCTGGGGAGTCTGGCAGCACCATTTCAGCAGGTGGGGGGAACCAGCTTCAGAAAACACTGACTTCACACCCCCGAGTCAAGAGTTGAGTTCAGGGAAGCCATGGCAATGCAGAGGCAACGGAGTGTTCCAGGGAGGAGGTCCGCAGAGGCCCCTGAGGGGAACAAGAAGCACTGGTGCTCCCACCAGCCCAACTGAGAGGCTCTGTTGAACCATCATTCTCCCAGCAAGCTCATCTCTAGATGTCCTCCTGTGTTTGGACACTTCCCATGTTCCCACAGTGCAGCCCAGGATGGGACCAGGCAGATCTTCCTGTCTCCATTGAGCACAGGGCTCTGCCATAGGCCACAGAGCTGGTTTGGGATGTATCAGATTGTAGAAGCCCACACAGCCAGCCCAGGCTCCACCGGTCCCCAACATGTCAGCCTCCCTGGGCAAGCCACATTCTATCTGATCCTGGCTGGCTCTGACATGGCTCCAGAGGTACCTAGAGGGGGCCAGGAGAACTGCCTGAGCATAAGGTCAGAGAAGGTGCCACCTCCTGGAATGTCAGGAAGCATCAGGCTGGTCTCTCCCGGGTAGTGACAACTTGGTAGCCCCGAGGCAGCACTGGTCAATATTCCCACATCAAAGCCAATGTGAGCATGAGCACTTCAGGACCGCCATGCTTGAGGGAGGAGGTGGCTGGAAAGAACACCTTTTGCAAGGAGGCAGGCGATATTGAACAAGAACTCAGGCTGTGCCCTTGGGCAGATCTGATTTAGATCTTGGCCCAAGTACCAAGATGTCCAGGGTGAGGGCCCTGAGCTCCGAGCTTCAGGTTTTCCCCTTGCAGAATGGATGTAATGAAGTCTCCTTGCTAATCAGGTGGGGCGGGTATAGATGGAAATCTGTAATGTGAGCCAAATGTTTCACTCGCTATCTCTGACCTTGCTTTACCCAGGAGAGCACAAAAGAGTGGGCCTTGAGTCAGATGGTCCTGGGTTGGAATCCTGACTCCACTGTGTACCTGCTGTTTGGCTGTGGGCTGGTCACTTCGCCCATCTGAGTGTTGCTTTTCCCGTCCTGAAGTGGGGATGGGGGCATGTTTTCATCTTGGCAGAGAGCCTGGCACAGACACGGATTGGATGTGAGCTGGTCATGTTTGTCTCTGTCCTTAGCCTTGAACATCGCTCTGTAGCAAGCCACTGTTGCTTCTCCTGACGCAGAGGTACCTGTGACTCCCACATACTCACAGTCCTGGGGACTCTAAACCCAGCCAGGCAGAGGTGGTAGCAGGAGAATCAAGGCATCAGAGAGGAAGAGGGGGAAGTGGGGAGAAACAGGGGAACGCCCCAAGTAGAAGGCAAAGTGAGCAGGTGGTCAGACAGATGGGAGAAATGGAAGGGGAGGGTTCGCCTAGAGTGAGGTTCTCTGATTCTGGTCCAGGTGGACACCTCCTTGGTGCTTCCACTCCAGAGTCCTACCTCTCCCAGACTAGACCTTAGAGTCCAACAGCCTCAGGACCAGAAGAGAGATATACATGTTCATTCTTTCTTGACACAAACATCTGTTAAGCATCTATTTGGCCAATTCCTGGTCCAGGTACTGATGGTACAAAGGTGAGGTGGGCACAATCCCTGCCCCCTGGGAGCTCACGTTGCCAACAGCATATGTTCATGTTGGCATCACCATGTTCATGGTTCATCATCGGCAACAAGGCCCCCAGGTCAGCTACAAACATATCCTCTTCCCCCACCCCCTTGTGTCCTTGGCTGTCCTGACTTACAGCCAACCCAGCACTCATCTCTGCTATGGCTTTGCCATCTCCTCTGGCATCATGGAAAGTATGCAGGAAGAAGATTCAAGGCCAGGTGCTCGGGACCACGGCTTCCTTCGTCTTTCCCTCTGTCGTCACCCAGGGCCGGGCCTACACCCTGATGTGATAGTTCTCCAGTCTCTCCCAACCCCTCTCCGTTTTCTCTCACAGGCCTCCTCACTAATCAATTTCTCTCTGCTGGGTTCAACTGCATCTCAGCATCTTTACCCAGAGGCATTTGGCAATCAGACCTGAGCCCTCAAGAGCTGACAAAGAAAAATTATGGCATCTAAGGGGCTGACAGCCAGACAGGAGAAGAGCAGTTACACCTAGAGGAAGGGCACCCATATCCTACTGGCTTCTCAATCAATCGGGATGAGAGATTAGGCAACAGTAACAAAAGATTTCAGAAAATTAAAAATCAATGGCTTAATACAGCAAAGGCTTATTTCCGGCTCATGTGAGTCAACAGGTGGCTTTGCAGGTGACTCTGTTCCCTGGGGTTCCTGCCAGGCAGGCCAGGCTCCCCTGATCACAGCCTCATGATCCCTGCCAGGGAAAGGGAATGTGACAAATGCTGCAATGGTTTTGGAAGCTTCTGCCCAGAAATGTCCTACATCACTTCCAATCTCGTTTCCTGGCTGCAACATGTCACATGGTCACGCCTAGGGAGTGCAGTTTGGCTTCCCACCTAGCAAAGACTTTGACCCGAGAATCCTGTGCCCAGGAAAGCTCCCCCTCACCTGGGAAGGCAAACGAGAGAGTATGCCACCTGAATCACGCACATCTTCCAGCTGAGGAGATGACTCGGGAGAAGACTCAAACCCAAGAACAAATGAGACAGGAGAGGCCACGAAATGAAGAGAGATGAAAGGGGAAAGACACCGTGGTGAGCAGCAGACCTTGATGTGTGAATAAATTAAATCGAAATGAATAAGGATAGACCTATCTCAGACTGCACAGTGGAAGTGCTGAGTAAGGGCTGTTGAAACAGGAGGTCCAGACTGGAAGGGGAAATTCTAATGACAGGCTAGGAGCTGAGGGGAGGGGAAGTTAGACGTTTTCCAGAGTCTCGTCCTTGAGGGGGAGGGGAGACAAAGAAAATAAAAGAACTCTAGAAGGCTCACCTTTTTAGAACAAAAAAGAATAATCATGGAAGAAATAGAACATCTCGTTGTGTGAGGGAGGTGGCACGTCGTTTCCAGCTAATAGGAGAGAAATCTGTGTCTGGTTATGTAAGCCGGAAAAGGAGGTGCCCTGAGAGCAATGGGAGGATATGGTAGGGACTTCCAAATTAACACAGGGGAAGAAATGGAAGGAATAACAACTTAATCAGACCACAGAAAACGAGAGAAAGAGAAAGGACAAAAAATGGCAAAAATCAACAGAAGAATATTGTAGGAATTACATTTATCAATTAATTAATAACTATAAATGAAAAAGAAGTGAATTCTCCCATTATAAGACAAACACTGTCATATTGGATTCAACAAGCAAAATATCCAAAAAAAAATAATGATAATAATAAGCCACAAATTCAAAATACACTGAAAACAAAATCATTTTTAAATATTTAAAATAAATGGCTAGGAAATTTTTACAGGAATAAAGTAAGTAAAAATAAAGTAAGACTGACCAATAGCTCAAAAGCATTAAAAATATTTAAATGTGATTAATTAGAACATTATATAATGAAGCACCCAGCACTTTGGGAGGCCCAGGAGGGACAGGCACTCATGTGGTCAGGAGTTTGAGACCAGCCTGGCCAACATGGTGAAACCCCGTCTCCACTAAAAATACAAAAATTAGCCAGGTGTGGTGGTGGGCACCTGTGGTCCCAGCTACTCGGGAGGCTGAGGTTCAAGGAGAATCGCTTGAACCTGGAAGGTAGAGGTTGCAGTGAGCCGAGACTGCACCACCGCACACCATCCCGGGTGGCAAGAGTGAGGATGTGTCTCAAAAACAAAAACAAAAAAAAGCGTTATGTAATAAAGCAATATATATCCATAACTGCACACTTCTGTCAGAAATGGACAGAAAATACTAGACAGGGAAGCAGCAGTGTGCTGTATCACATGCCTTTTGATTGAATCCTAATTTGAACAAATCAGATTTAAAAGGCCGTTTTAGGAACAATTAGGGAAATTTGAACACGAGCAGAGTTTTAGAAGGCCAGAGGACATTGTTGTTCTTTTCTCATGTGCAATGATAATATGGTTACGTGGGGAAAGTGCCCTTTGTTATTAAAGACGGATACTGAAGCATCTAGGACTGAAGGTCCATGAAGCCTGTGATAACTTGTAATACCTCAGTGAAAAACAATACGGCAACATATGCACAGTTATTGGATCTCTGCAATGTATACAGTGTTCATTATACTTGCTTCTCTGCTTTTCCTTACATCTAAACTTTTGCAAAACAACCAGCTTCAAAGAATGGCATCAGAATTGAAAAATGCAACAAATAGATGTGAATATCCACTGATATACAATAGACAGAGTGCTTTTGTTTGTTTGTTTAGAGACAGTGTCTCACTATGGTGCTTAGGCTGGTCGCAAACTCCTCCAAACCACTCAAGCGATTCTCCTGCCTCAGCCTCCTGCATAGTTGGGACTACAGGTGCATGCCACACTACACCTGGCTAAAAATCGGTATACAATAGAAGCTAAAGAACATTTTACCAAATTCAAGGACACAAGAACAAAGTTTTGCACAGGCCACATGCTCTGGCCATATCCCATAGGAGTAGAATTAAATAATTAAAAAGGAACAAAACAAGAAAAATGCTTTACTTAAAAATTTAAAATATCCCTACATAATCCTTGGATGGCAGAGAAAAGCGAATAAATCTATTTGGAAAACAAAGAAAAAGAGAATGTTTCCTATTAAAAGATAGGGAGTGAAGTTAAGACTGCTTAGAAACAGCCAGCCTTAAATGCCTTTATCAGAGGAGGAAAAAAGACCAAACATAGCGTGATTTTACTACTTGTCTCAAGGAACGAAAAGAAACAATAAAAGAAACAAGAAAGAGGGAATTCACAAAGAACTGAAATTGATGAAATAGAAAATTTAAAAATAGTGTAAAGAATAAGCAAATGCAAAAGCTGGTTCTTTGAAATGGCTGATAAAATAGAAAAACTCTCGTGAGTCCAATTATGGAGAATGAAGAAGAGAGAGACTGAAATGAGACAAGATTAGGAATGAGAAGGCAGACATAACCAATATAACTACAGATACAGGGGAGATAAAAAATAATTATGAGAGAATATTATATGCAACTCTGCGATAACAAATTGAAACCTCAAGGAAATGGATGATTTTCTAGTAAAAGTAAATTACCAAAATCAATTCAAGGAAAAAAAAAAAAAGGAAAATTCTAACAGACCAATTACCATTTGGAGAAGGTGACTGGAGAGCTATCAGTGAAAGGCAGCAGAATCATACAGGCTTACGGCTGAGATTTACCTCGCTTCTAAAGAAATAATAATTTCAATGCTGTCCAAGCTATTTTGAGCCATAGAAAAAGGTAGAAGAGAGACTCCCTTATTCAGTCCATGCGTCTTGAATAACTTTACTACAGGTAATACGAGATAGTAGAAATGACACATGTGATTTCTACTTGTGAATATACCTTAAAAGTTTCTAAATAAAATGCTATCAAACATTAGTAGAATCCAGTAACCTCTCAAAAACATAATACATTATCCTATTAGGTTTATTCTGGGAATGCACTGTGTGGTTGAGGACCCTGGGCCCTGGGAACACTTTGTAGGATATTGCCACCCCTCTTCTCCCGTCATCTTTTGCCACGACAGAAGTAAGTAGATATTAGGCAACGGTCACTAGTGCTTTGATGAGCTCAAATTAACAAGACTGGAGAGATCTAAGGCATCCAATGGAGCTTTTTAGGAAATGCCAAGATTTTATATGGAAATTGTACTGGGTTTATTTCCAAAGCTGGCTCTAAACAATAATACTGTTTCAGCATCTTTTATACATCCCATAAAGTCAATTCCTTTCCCTTCTGATTTGAAATACACTGTGGGAAAGGCTAAGGGAATTTTCCTGTTTTTGAAGTGAGCAGCAGTGCACAAGTCCCTATCCTGAGCTTGAGGATATATATATAAATATATCACAGAATCCTCTGTAGGGAGAAACTCTGTAGGGAGGTGACAGTATCAACACTGAGGCTTGGAGAGGTGCAGTGACTTCCCAGGACATTCAAATGGCAAGGGCAGAGTCCAGATCTAAACCCAAATGAGACTGGAGGTGAAGCCCAAACTTTCAATGGCAGACTGGGAAGCCTCCCATGTCCTCTGGTGACTTCCCGGTTAGGGAAGAGTTCCCGTCCATTTATTCAAAGCCAGGTGGAACACAACAAGCACTGAATTAGGTATCAGGAGACCTTGATTCTGTTTCATGCTCTGCCACCAGCTTGTTGGGGGCCTGGGCCAAGACTTTTAAGACTTCTGCCCTTCTGCAACTCCTGAGTTCCTCATAAGGCTTGTCTCCCTAGTGCTCGCGGGTCATTGTCCGTGGTGCTAATGGCGCTCCTGCCTGAGGGGCTCCAGCTTCACTCTCTTACAGAGGAGCTGGCTTGGGCAGCTGCCAGGAGCACACTGTGATCAATCAGCAGGTTTGAAATGGCAAACTAAATTCTAAAGGTGGAAGGAAGGAAGAATTCTTTATTGGTTTGCTGGGTCAGTGCCAAAGGATCTTAAAATTCTTTTTCTTTTTTTCTTAACCAAAAGCCATGTCTTTAACAATTCTCATCACCTGAACTGAATATCTCATTTTTGGGACAAAGACCTAGCATTAAGTTTCCACTTAATGGAGAAGTGGAAGAGATGGAGTGTTTCCTAATTTCTAAAGCCCTTTCTTTGCTCCTCACAAATCCCATTGTTCTTTCCCCCAGAGGGAATCAGTATGCTAAATTTTGTGTTAATTACTTACTTTTGGTCTTTATCATTTGCCTGTGTTTCCACTTGTGTATATATTCTTAATAAATACATTGATTTGCTTTTAGAACTGCATTTAATTGGAGTCATATTGCATGTATTCTATTCCCTGCTTTGTTCCTTCAACATTATGTGTCTGAGACGCATTCATGTTGCTGCATATTCACCGTTGTTTGGTATTGTTCTACAGAATATGCCATAGTGTATCCATTCCAGTCTTAATATGACATATGGACTTTGCCATTTTTTTCTATTATTAGTAATTATGCTATAAACATTCTGGAACATATGTTGCACAAGACTTTCGGTTTCGTTAAGGTATGTACATGGTAGTGGAATTGTTGGGTTACAGCCTATGACTAGTTCAACTTTACTAGAAGTGGTAGAGACTTACGGTGTTCACTATATCACGTTCTCTCCTCCTCCTATAGGAGATATGACCCATTTGCAGCTGGTTGGAGTCATGTAACTTGCTCTGCCCCATGGATTCTGAAGACAAGTGGCATATCCTTGCCAGGTTGAATATTCTCAGTGTCGGACCCTCCTCATGTTCCTCCATTTGTGACTTGTCGCTCCATTCTCTTTACAGTAAATTTTGATGAACAAACCTTCTTAACTTTCATAGAGTTGTATTTATCATTTTTTATGGCTAGTGCTTTTTGTGTCCTCTTTAGCATATTCCCTATGCCAAGATAATAAAGATATCTATAATGTCTTCTAGATGCTTTAAATTTTGGCTTTCATGTTTACATATTTACCTAGAACACATACATTTTTTTCATATGGTGTGCAGTAGGGGCCAACATCCCTTTTTCCCTATGGTTACTCATTTTCCCAGCACTATTTAGGAATTGTGCATCTTTTCTCCACGGGCATGTGACAGCGATATGTCACGCATTGAGTCTTCATAACTGCATGGTCCATTTCTGGGCTCCACATTAGTCCACTTGTCTATTCCACACTGTCTAATTGCTTTAGCATAACAATACAGTTTGATTTATTCTTCAAGAGTATGTTAGCTATTGTTGGACCTTTGCATTTCTATATAAATTTTAGAATCAGCTTGCCAAGTTCCACCAAAAAAAAAAAAAAAAAGTCAAGATTTTTATTGGTCTTGCATTGAATCTGTGGATCAATTTAGCAAGAATTTACATCTTTATGAGAAGGAGTCTTCCAACCCATTTATTTAGATCTTCTTTAACGTCCTGCAATAAATTTTTATAACTTTCTCCATAAAGGTCTTGGATATTAAAGGAAAGATTTATTCTTGGTTTCTGTATTAGTTTCCTATTGAGGTTGTAACAAATTACCACAAACTTAGTGGCTTAAAACAACACAAATTCATTATCTTATAGTCCTGGAAGGATGAAGTCTGAAATGAGTCTCAGTGGGCAGAAATAAAGGTGTCAGCAGGGCTGCATTCCCTACAGAGGGAGGAGAACACTTTTCTTTGCCTTTTCCAGCTTCGGAAGTTTGAGGCGTTCCTTAGCTCTTGACCCCTTACTCGATTTTCAAAACCGACAACATTGAACTAAGTTCTCTTACTGCCATCCCTCTGACTCTCCTTTGCCTCCCTCTTTCTAAGAATTCTCATGATTACATTACGTCTACCTTGATAATCTGCCTATCTTAAGACCAGAGATTGGCAACCTTAATTTTATCTGCATTCATTATTCCTTTTTGCCATGTAACTCGATATATTCATAGGTTCGGGGAATTGGATGTAGACATTTTTCAGATGCTGTTATTCTTCCTACCACAGGTTCTTTATATTTTTGTAGTTCTAAGAATAATAACTTTTATAATTTTATTTTCTAGATGTTTGTTGCTATGGTGCAGTAGTGTTGCAGATTTTTGTACACTGATTTTGTATACAAGAACCTTGCTGAATACTTTAAAATTCTAATAAATCTAATGATTCTTTGGTTTGTTATTGACATAATGTATACGTGAGTTTTGTTTCTTGGTTTCTAGATTTTCTTTGCCTTTCTGTACTAGCAGGGACCCCTCATACAGTGTTGACTAAAGTGAAGATAATGAGCATCCTTGTCTTAATCCTGCCTCAACAATGAGAATAAGGCTTGCTGTATATAGTTTTTATAGACAGTCTTTTATCAGGTTAAGGAAATCTTCTAGACCTAGCTTGCTTAGAGTTCTTTTTGGTTTTGGGTAGTTTTTAATCATGAAAGAATGCTGATTTTTATGAAAAGCTTTTGATATGATCATCATACGATTTTTCTAATTTATTAGTGGAGTGAGCTCATTAATAGCTGTTTAAATGTGAAACCAACCTTGCATTCTCTGAATGAAGGCATCTTGATCATGATACACTATCTTTTTTCACACATCATTTAATCTTTTAACAGTTAGAAGTTTTGCATTTAAATGATGCTTGATTTAGCCTGAAATTTCTTTTCTCATGTTACTTTGTCAGATTTCGGTATTAAGATTATGCTAACCTCATACAAATATTTGAGTGTTTACTCTTTTTCTACATTTAGAAATATTTTGTGTATCATTACAATTTTTTGTTCCTTAAATGTTTATTAGACTAAAAACTATCTGGGCCTACAGTTTTCTTCTTGGAAAGATTTTTACCTTGCTTTGATTTCTTTACTGGCTTTAGGATTATACAGTCTATTATCATAAATTTTATTATTCTAGAAAATTTATATTTAAGTTTTCAAGTTTATTGACATAAAGTTCTTCATAATTTCCTCTTACATTTATAATATCCTTGTATCATTGTCTGCAGTATCTGATGTCCCCTTTACTTGTAATGTGATTGTTTGTGTCTTTTCTTTTTTCCTTATTAATCTAGTCAGAGGTTTCTCTATTTTATCAGCTTTTTCTGTAAATAACCTTTGGCTTTTTGCTATTGTGTGTTTCTTTTCTATTTTATTAATTTATGATCTCATCTTTATTGTATCTTCTTTTCTTTGATCTCTACTGCCATCATTTTCAGGTCCTGGGGATGGTGCTTAGCTCATTAACTTTCACTCTTTCCTCTTTTAATTACAAGTATTTGAGTTTATAAATTCTGCCTCTAAACACTGACTTATCTGAATCACACAGGTTTTGACATTACTTTTATCATTGTTCATTTTCAATATTTCCTACTTCCTACTTTCCATGGTGCTTTCTTATTTCAACTGTGAGTTACCCATAAGCGTTACCTAATTTCCAAATACATGAGACTTTTATAATTACAAAAAATTAAGAGAATTAACAAAAAAGTGATCAATTCCTAACCGAATCATATTGGGTTCAGATAATGTGATCTATATAACAGTCCTTCCACTACATATTGGACCATAAATAACATATGTGCTTGATAAAAATGTCTCTGTACAGCTGTTGAATGAAATACTCACTATATGTCCACTAAGTCAAATTTACTTACTAGACTTTTCAAATCTTCTATACTCTTAATAATTTTTATCTTCTTGCTCTTTCATTTTCCAAGAGAACTGTGTAAAACATTCTACTATAATTGTTGGTTTGTCTATTTCTCCTTATCATTCTGGCAGGTTTTGCTTTATGTATTTGACACTGTATTATTAATAGCATACAAATTTGGAGTTATTATAGCCTCCTGGTGAATTACTACTCTTATCATCATGATATTATTGTCTTCGTTTCTAGAAGTAATTTGGGTTTTGTGCCTTATAATTTCTTTTCATTAGGACTTTCCTGGTACATATTTTCTTGCCATTTCATTTCAGCCTTCTGTATCATTATGTTTTAAAGTATATTGTAAACATCATAAACCTGACTTTGTGGGTTTTGTCATCTTTCATCTAACAGATTTAGTATACTTTCATTTATTATAGGTACTTGATTTATTTCCACAACTTATAATCACTTTTTAGCTGTTACGTACTTCTCTGTGCCTCATTTTTCTCCACTGTAATACAGGGAGAATAATGACACCTACTTTAAAGACTCTCGACTGGGAGCAGTGGCTCACGCCTATAATCCCAGGACTTTGGGAGGCCAAGGCAGATGGATCACCTGAGGTCAGAGTTCAGGACCAGTTTGGACAACATGGTGGAACCCCAACTCTACCCAAAAAAAATAAATACAAAAAAATTAGCTGGGTATGGTTGCAGGCACCTGTAATCCCAGCTATTTGGAAGGATAAGGCAGGAAAATCTTTTGGACCTGGAAGGCAGAGACTGCAGTGAGCCAAGATCATGCCATTGCACTCCAGCCTGGGCAACCATGTAAGAAGACTCCATCTCAAAAATAAAAAAAGAAAGAAAGAAAGAAAGAAAGAAAAAGGCTGTTAAGTAAGCTTATCTAAATCTATGTATCTCCTAAGGAATGAACAGAGACTTCCTTATAAGCAAACTTGTATTTGGTAGCACACATATGAAGATTACATACACATAATTTTAGAAGAATGCCTAACACACATGGCCACATTAAGTGTGGACATCAGTATTTGTATTACTATTGCCATTAGGATTATGGTTTTATTTGTTCTACCACTTCTATTTCTTTCTATAGTTTTTCTTCTATCCTTCCTTGACATCTTTCAGATTGATTCGTTCTCCTTATTCCTGTTTTGGCGTTCACAAATTTAGAAGTTGTTCATGCTATTTTTCGTCTTCTTGATAGTTACCCCAGAAATGGAAACTGGAAAACCTTTTTTTTGAGACAGGTTCTCATTCTGTCCCCTAGGCTGGAGTTCAGTGGTACAATTATGGCTCACTGCAGCCTCGACCTTCCAGTTTCAAGTGACTCTCCCATCTTAACCCTCTGAGTAACTGGGACTACAGGCATGAGCCACCACTCCTAATTTTTAACTTTTTTGTAGAGATGGGGCCTTGCTATGTTGCCCAGGCTGGTCTTGAACTCCCGGGCTCAAGCAATCTTCCCACCTCAGCCTCCCAAAGTGCTGGAATTGCAGGCATGAAGCATCCTGCCTGGCTAACACTTTCATAAATAAAGCACAAAGCCCATGTCTAAGTCAGTCAATATCTTTACCCTTCTCCTAAACCTTGGGAATTTAAATTAAAGGACCTTATCACACTTTTAATTCCAATCAACTCCTCACCAACATTTATGTGCCATTTTGCTATGTATGTTAATTCTCTTATGCTGTAACTCAATAATTCACAATTATGATTATGTGTACTGTAAGTGTTTATTTAGATTTACCCACATATGACACTCTATCTGGTATCAATTTCCTTCTATTTGTGGTTCATTTTTTCAAATTCCCTTTAATGAGGTTTTGGTGGTGGAAAACCCCACTTTTGTTTATAATAAAGTGTCATTATTTTACTCATTGAAAAGTATTTTTGTTGCTCAGCACATTCTTGATATTATTTCACTAACTCCTGGACTCCATTGTTGGTGGTGAGAAGTCAGCTGTCAATCAGTTGCCACTTTTTGGAAAGTAATTTGTCTTGTCATTCTCTTTTAAAAATCATACCTTTGCACCTGGCCTCCTGAAATTGTATTATGATGTGTCAACTGTGTATTTTGAATGTCATGTGACTTGGAATTTCTTGGGCTTCTTGAATCTGTGGATTTTTATCCTTATGAGTTTTGGGGCATTCTCAGTCATTATTTCTTCAATACTGCATTTTCTCCATTTTCTTTATCTTCTCCTCCAGGAACTCCAATTAGATATATTTGAGTTTCTCACTTTGTCCTCCATGCTTCTGTAAGTTTCTTTCCTATTTTCTGGTCTTTCTGGCCTCTACTTTTAATAACATCTTTAATTCTATCTTTCATTCACTAGTTCTCTCTTAAACTGAGTTTAATCTGCCCTTCAAGCTATTCATTAAATATTTCACTTCAATTATATTTTCAGTCTCAGACGTTCTGCTTGATTTTTTATGATATATTAGCTCTTTACCCATTTTAGTCTTCTTTTCCATTCATTTCTTATAACACATTAAACATAGTCATTTTATAGTCTATGTCTGATAAGTCCAGTATCTGATTCTTTTTCAAGCCTGCCTTTGCTGATTTTGTTTCTCCTAGCTCTCACACATGATGCATTGCTTCCTTGTGCATTCCGTGACTGTCTTTTGTTTTTAAACTCTTTTCCTTGTAGAACTTCCTTCAGGTTTTTGGATAAAAGTGAATTCCTCCAGAAAGGATGTGTTTATGTCTATGTCTGGTACCTGTGTGTATAATGGGGTGTTGCCTAGGACTCCTTCGAAATTAATTAAAACTTAAGGTTTAGAAGAGGCATTTAGGGAGTGTAATTTGGGACTGCGAATTCATGGCAGGGTCAATTTGGAATCAAAGGGTCAAGACAAGGAAGCGTTATGTGTACTCTCCTAGCAGAGTGGGAAGAGGATTGATTTTAGTTCATCCTTTACTCAAGGTGTAATCTGTGGGCTCTCACCTGCTAGATTCCCCAGCCAGCGGGCCTGGGATTTGTCATTTTTCCTTCAGTTTTAGAGGGCTGAAGAAACTGATACTCCTGCTTTGGGAAAAGCCCTCAAAGTGGAAGTCGGCATCCGTGCACGGCTCAGCTCTCAGGACTTTGCCTACACACAGGTACTGTATTGCTGACTCTCCTGCCAGCTCGTGGATAGACTTACAAATATGTTTTTAGCTGTTTTCAGTAAGAGGCTCAGCCTAGACCCCCAGTTAGGTCTCTAGTCCCTCAGTGGAAACCCTTCTTTGATCAATATTTATTGTGTCTTAAGACGCTACTTGAGGACCCAGGAGCATGTGGTCACATACCTCTCACCCTCTCTTCTCTGCTTACTGGGATCAGAAATACCTCTTACCAAGTCATCATCGACAGTTTCTTGGCTGGCAGGCTCAGAGGCCCCAAATGATGCTCACATTTTGTTTTAAAACATCTGCACGTCCAGACTTTGCTTGAATACTTCTGTTGACAAAGTGCTCACTCTCCTGGCACTCCCTGTCCCATTTGAGCACTGTGTTAGAAAGTTCTGCCTTATATGCCTCATGTTACCTAATACATCAAGCCATGTAGGGGACTAACGGAGAATAGCATGTGTCCTGTTAAGGGTCCCAGGAGGAGAATGGAATTTCAGGCACATGGCACAGGGTATTTCAGGCATAGGCCATGTGGATGGAATTAACGGAGGGCTAGCAGAAGGGACCCAGTATTTATTGAAAACTTGCTATCATGTGCTAAGAAAATATAGGAGATTAAATCAAACAAGCTAGTATGAAAGTGCCCATGAAATAAATATTTTTTATCTCTATTTACTCAGATTAAAAGAAAAATCAAGGCTTAATTTAAGTACCTCGTCCAAGGTCAAGGTTGACAAGTGGCTGAGCTGGAATTCAGCTTCTCAGACATCTTCCTCTGAATGCTTGCCTTCCTTGTGAATTTCAGATGACAGAGCATGATGGCTGCATGATTATAGGGTCACTGCAGGCCTGTCCTGCCCTAAGGGACCAAGGATCAGAAGGGCAAAACCAACACGCTCAGCTAGTGAAGTGAAGTGGACATGGTCTATTCCTGGCTTACCGCCCCTCTGGCCTTCAGGAGGTTTCTGAATGCACCAGGGCCCTAGAAAAGTAGCAACTGCCAGACTATTGCAGGGTATCCAGCAGCACGGAGCCCTGGAAGAGCCTGGAGGATGCTGCACTGCCTGAGACACTTGCCCCAGGTCCTCCATCTCAGCCACTGTCCACGAACACAGCTCCATGGCCAGAACAACCCAGCCACAGAAATGCCAGCAAACAACACCTCTGGCTGCCCACGTCCCACAGTGAAGCACCAAACACTTGGAGCACACACAGGGCCTGACTCCAGGTCACCTTCTCCACTAGGACAGAGAGGGTGGCCTGGGGGTGGGGAACGGGCTGAGGCGGGCAGTGCCAGGCTGTATTCGGGTCATTTTCCAAGAGGCCTGCGTTATTTCTAACACCCCCTCCTCCAAGAAGACAACTTTGCCTCCTGCCCCTTGAGAGTCTTCCTTCTGGTGGCATCCACATTTTCTCTAGTAACTGCTACGGGTATTTTTTGTATTTTGGGAAATTAAAAAATATAGAAAACTGCCAAAAAGAATTACAGTCACCAGTATGCTTAGCACTCAGAATCAAATACTGCCAGAGTTCTCCATATTGGCTCTTCTGGGCTTCTGCGTGCGTCTACGGCTACATCTGTACCTGCAGCTCTGTGTGTACCTGTATCTTGCACCTATTGTGCTTTTGAAAAGAAAGCACGTTCCTAAAGTCCTTGTGACCACCACCCCCATTCTGAGATCAGATGAGATGTCAACTGCAACCCGAGATGAGATCACTATTCTACAGGGGATGTGTATCCTTTCTGTCTTTTAAACATGTTGTTATAGATGCGTTCTGAGGCATAGACAATGTATGATTTGGGGGGACTGTCTACACAAGTGTGGTTGGGCTGCGTTCATCATCCTGGAACGTGTTTCATTCAGTGACATATTTTTGGGCTCTGTTGAGGTTGACAGACATGGACATTGTTTGTTCCATTCAGAAACAGCCCAAGTGGCCAGGCCCCCCGGCTGCGCTGCTGCGTCCTGAAGGGAAGGGCTGGAGAGAGCGCCCCGGGGTCCGCACCCACTACTGCAGCCAGACCTTCTCAGGCTGCCTTCCCTGGAGCTTTGAACAGACGCTGAATGAGCTCCAGGGACCAAGGGCCACCGGGCACCTGCCCCCACATGCCCCCAGCCCATATCACATCACAGCATGCTCCCATCCCTCACTGAGTGACAACAGGAGGTCACAGACGGAGCAAAAAACCTGTTCCTCAGGCCAGAGGCCACAGGGTGACTTTGCTTACAGCCAGGGAGGTTTAGGCCTGGAGTTTCAGGTCGTCAGGAAGCTTCCTCAGCCCCACAGTTCTCCTGATGCCAACATGACTCTCCCCCATGGGGGGTCAGAGCAGCCCCTTCCTGGTTCTGCCTGTTTTGCAGAGTGGCCTCGGCGAAGCCCCAGCCCTCTTCTCTGTCCCCCAATACTCCCTGAGGCTTTCAGTGCCCAAGGGGTGCCTGACAAGCCTGGTATCTGCTGGGGACCAAGGGCTGTTGATCCTCCCTGGGAACAGAGGAGCCAAGGATGAACACAGCCAGGAGCCTGCCCCCAGGCCAGGACTCTTGGGGGTGGTGTAGACACACCCCAGCTCTGGCCCTCGAGGGAGATGTAAGCCACGTGCTTTCCCTTTCCTGTTCTCCCTGAGGAACACAAGGCCAGGTGCCTACTGTTGTCAGTGGCTCAGGCTCAGTCACACTCTGCCACTAGTGATCTCCCTCCCCTGTGGGGCTCCCCTCCACCTCCCACACAAGCTGCTGCTGCCCAGATTCCTGTCTCGGGGTTTGCTCATGCGGGAACTCTAACTCAGGCCCCGTCCCTTCCTGGGTCCAGCCTCTGCTGGGAAGCCAGCCACCTGAGTTGGGGGCTGACGGGCTGGGTGGGGGCCCTGAACCGTACTGGGCCAGCAGATGCAGGAAGGCAGGGAGGAGGAGGCAGGCCATTTATTGAAGAACTGCTTGCAGACATGGACACACATAGCCACTGTACCCAGAGCCCACCCTGGGGCACCCAGAAACAGCCCTGGGCTTTGGAGCAGCCAGCCCAGGCCTGGACATTTGCCTACCATGGTGGAAGGCCCCTCTTGGTGTCAACCATCCACGACCACCTACAGCACCATCTCTCCTGCCAAGGTGCCATGGGCTCTCCAGGAAGAGAACCAGCCTTGGGGGATTCCAAGGCCCAGGGAGGGAGGGAAGCTGCCCACACCCTTAGGACATGCCCAGCCTCATGCTCACCGTTTCTTTCTACGGCCAAAGGGAGGTGGCTGGATGAGGGAGGTCCCTCTGCCGGGGTGAGAGCAGCACAGTGCGGCTGGGGCCCCAGGTCACAGGAACGGGTGCAGGGATCCTGGGACCTGGGCTGGATGGGCCCCCGCTCTGGTGTTTACTCCGCACCAGCCTGGGCATGGTCCAGGGAACAGTGTGGGAAGGGGTGTGGCATGGGGTGGGGCTGCCATGTCTGGGGGCTTCTGCGTGGCCCCAGCAAAAGCGCTACAGGAGGAATGTGAGCAGAGGGCTGAGTGGGGGTGGGGCAGGAGGTGGAGACGGGGCTGCAGCAAAGGCCTTGCTCATCGCAGGGGGTGTGGGAGGCCAGGCAGGGTCACCGCTGGGCCTGCAGAAAGAGGGACGGTCATGGGCGGGCTCAGGCCTGCACCTCCAGGGCGCGCACGTGCACGCTGGGCAGGCAGAACCACGAGGGCGGCAGCTCCTTGCTGGTGCTGTCTTCGTGGAACCGGATGTGGAGAAAGAAGTCGCCTGTGTAGAGGAACAGGAGGGCCCCGAGGCAGGCCGACTGGCCAGACGGCTGCACCTGATGGGGAGGAGAAACATGCGTCAGTCTGGTCAGCAGCATGAGGCACCCAAAGCCACCAGGAGCTCCGGGAACCTGCCTGGACATCAGTGCTACGGGGGAAGTGAGGGCCCCCCAGGCCTGGTTCCAGCACCCCCTCCAGCAGGTCACCATGCCTCTCCAAGCCCATTTTTATTTTTGAAAGGAGTCGCCAACATTCCCATTCTTGAATTGTTTGGGGTTTCAGGGGGTCAGGAGTGTGGGAGGATGGGAGAGATCGGGATGAAGGGGAATGGAAGGTCAGCCCTCACTGGAGCCTGACAGCGAGGAGGTGCTGAGAGGCGGCCTGGGAGGGGGCGGAGGGCGTGGGCGGCAGCCTCTGCATGGGGGGGGGGGGCGGCAGGCCCCAGACGGTGATGGTGACAGTGACACCACAGTGATAGCACAGAGGGTCAAATCACGAGCGGCGCTCTGTCTTGGGCCCAGCTCCCGTTCCCGGCACATTTTCCTGCTTCACCAACTCTCAGGGCCTCACTATCCAGGACTCAGAGACAGAGGTGAGCTAGTCTAAGTTCCTGCAGTGAATGGGGCAGCCCCAGTGTGCACACACGTGACCACGAACTGCTGCTGCTGTCGTGGGCTAGACCTATGCTGACCCCAAAGCCCCCCACCTAGGGAAGCGGAACAAGGACCACGAGGCCCTGGGCGCATGGCCGCAGGCTACCAGCCCACCCTGCACACCACCACGCACCGCGTCGAGATAGAAGGTGCTGGAGCCCACGAAGGAGACGGTGTCACGCAGGTCGTAGTTGTGCACGCCGTTCTGGTGGTCCTGGAAGGGGACCACGGTGAGGGCGAAGGGCCCGACGCTGCGTGGGCTCTGGTTGGTCAGCCGCACCTCCAGGCGCACGGGGTCGCCCACCTGGCAGGCCGCCACAGCCTCACGGTCACACAGCTGTCCGTCTACCAGCACATCTGCAAGGGACACGAGACTGTCAGGGGCTGGGCTGGCCTGCATGGCCCAGCTGGCCTCCCCTACCCACTCACTGATTCATTCATTTCTTCCCTCCTTCCCCCTTCAAGGTGGCCACTCACTCCCTGCCAGGCTGGGCACCGGAGACACAGATGTCCTTGAGTACTTCCAACAGTGCCTGACATGCAGGAGGCAGCATGAAGACAGGCTCTTTGTTCTCCCAGCTGGTCTGCTCTGCTGAGCCCAGAAGGTAAGACCAGAGGGACCTGAGCTTGAGTGCTTCTATCTATGGGGCCCGGGGCATGTCTACACCTCCTGAGTCTCAGTTTCCTCTTCTGTAACGGGGAGCTGATGCTAGTGCATCGGCAGTTGTGATGAGCTCACGTCCCTGCTGGGAGGAGCTCAGTCGCAGCACGTACACGTGAGCATTTGAGAGACTTTGTCTTGAGGCCCAGTGCCACTGGGGCAGTGGCTTTCGTCTGGAGCCTTGGTTATCTGTCTGTGCCACATAGCCCAGCACAGGGAGGCTCCCGTCCATCCTCAGTCCTTCTCCCTCCTCTACCTCTGTGCCACCCAGGCCAGGCCTCGGTAAGTGTTTCCTGAACAGTGAACTGAACCAGGCGTGGTCTGGGCCTCTTGTATAAAATGGGGGGAGAAGGAGCAAGCAGTCAGTGTGGCCTTGCTGGTTCCATTAAGGGAAAGACACAATTATGTGCAAATCAGTGAAGGGTGCTTGGCTCATTACCACCCTACTCTTTTTTTTTTTTTCTTTTGCAGAGAACTGTGTGGGCTGCTGGGGCAGGAGAGGACTGGTCTGTGGGCTCCAGGGTGGAGCCACCCTAGCCCGCCTATTAACCCTTCCTAGCCCTGGCTCTGTACAGCCCCTGGGCAAGAGAAAGCTGGTGAAGGCTTGGAGCCAGCTCTCCCTGTGAACGTTGCTGGTGGAATATTTCTTTGCTACTTTCTCTCCCGGAAGAGGAGAAGGACCATGTGGTACTTAGGTGTGACACCAGGGCAGCAGGGGTTGGCAGGGGTTGTAGCCAGAGCCAAGCCCTGTCGGAGCAGGAGGCTGGGCTGCGGCCCCAGCTTTGCCTCTGACTGCCCTTCACCCTGAGAAAGGGCCTTTGCCAACCGGTGCCCCCTCCATCTTATCTGCAAAACTGGGATAATGATCTTGACCTCCCAGGCTGGGGGCAGGGGTGAAGAACAGAGAGGACCCAGCCAGAGGGGGCACTCCCGCCACAGGCTCTCCTGTGTGCCATCATCGCAGAAGGAGGGCAGCGCTCTGGAATGGCAGGCAGCCCCTGTCCTGCTTGCTGCTCTGTCGCTGCTCCTAGGGTGACGAACTATCCCAGTTTGGCCAAGGCCAGCCTGGCTTTAGCCTGCATTGCAGGAAATCCTCAGTGCCAGGTAAACTGGCATGGTAGGTCACGCTACCCCAATGCCTGGCCCCCACAGTGACTGCCAACCAAATTAATGCATTTCTGTGCTTAACAAGCAGCCATTTCCTTCCGTGCTCCACAGCCTCGGCAGTCCCTACGGCTCCAGCATCTCAGATCCAATCACACGGCACCAAATCCCCAGACGCAGGCTCCTTCCCATGACACAGAGGAAAGGCAAACCTTCCCATGACGGGGCAGAGCAGGGGTCTGTTTTTGTCCGAGAGTATTAGGCTTCCTGAATCCAACAGGATCCCCTGGTCCCCTGGTCTCTCCTGGGACCCCAAGGAGCAGCTTCGGAAACTCAGGGGAAACCATCTAATGACTGTGATGACGGCGGTGGCTATGCTCGCAGCTGCCCTGCATTCGGAAGGTTCGACCACACGCAGGGCTGTGTCCGGGCAGGATTCGCGACTGTGCCAGTGGCAATGTCCTACCTCATCCACTGCAGTCAATTTGCTTCTCTGACTCCAAGCCTGAACGAGCTGTGTCCCGTCCTGGGGAATCAGAGGAAGTGGGCTCATTTCTGCAGGGCCCCCCTCTCCGCAGACACCCTGCTGAGCAGGGCTGCCCAGGGCAGCTAAGACCAGAGAACAGAAGCCGGGGCTTCTGTCCATCACGAAATGGCTTCCCCAACTCCAACCAGGAAGGAGCTGGGATAAATAAGGGGAAAAATTCCTCAAAGACAAGCTGTTTTGAAGCGGTTTCTAAGCTGCCGTTGAGGGACGGGAAGGAACCCCCTGTGCAGGTGTGGGTGCTGCTGGGAGCTCAGCGCGGCCCGGGGCCGGCACAGGGGCTGGCTCCACTCCTGGCTTCCCCTGCACCCAGCCTCCATCCGCGCTCCCCAGGCAGGCCCTGGGGGACAGATCGGGCAGCCCAGGTGCCATGCAGCCTGCCAGCTTCAGCTGGGAAGAGTGGGTGTCTCCTGTGGGGCCCATTGCTCCATCACAACAAAGTGAGCCTTAGTCCCGGGACCCCTGTGAGGAAGTAGACAGCTCTGTGACCACAGCAGTCTGACCAGCTAGCCCCCAGGAAGTGAGCAGGGATGCCAGCGCACCTGTCCCCTCCCTCGAGCACGCGTCACCACCCCCAAGAGTGCCTTCCCACAGCCTTCAGGTGGGAGTCATCCGCCCTCCTCCCGGGAGCCCCGAGTCTGGCATCTGGGTGTGTGGGATCCAGTTTCTCATGCTACTCTCCAGGGCTGGCCCCTGTCAGGCTCCCTGCCACCCTCCATTTCCTGGGCCACCAAACCAGCCTCCTCTTGGCAGGCCTGGCTCCACCTGCCCTCTCCCAGGCAGGATTTGCCCAACTGTCTGTCACGGAGCTGTTAGCATCACAGGTGAGACCAGACCATCCTCGGTTTGAGCGACTTCTCTGTGCATTTCCACCTCTCTGAACCTCAGTCTCTTCCCTTTTAGGTCAGGTAGAAGGAGATCATATCAAGTGGGGTTTGCTTAGGGGCAGCTTGATCCTAACCACCATGGCTCCCAGCCTTCCCTGAGGTGGGGAGAATCTGCAGGAGCTACCGGAGAACTCAGATGGGGAAGATTTGCAATTCGATAGCTTCTCCAGGCCCTTCCTCGCCCCCAGGCTAGCTGTGAACACTGATGAAGCTCCATGCAGGCTACAATTGACAGCACGGACACCTCGGGAGCAGGTCTGTCCAGCCTCTCTCGGGCCAGGCACCAGGCAGGCAGTTTCAGCCCACTCTGACCATGACGGAGGCAGACCTGTGGCCTCTGAGGACGTTGGGTCCCCGCAGGCCTTTTTGCCTGGACCTGGAATGTCCTGGCAGGGGGAAGCAGTGGCCTAGGGAGGGGAAGGAGCTCCCATGCCCACAGCAGCTAGAGGAGCGGGGGTCATAGCTGAGAGACAGATGACTAAAGGTGGAAACTTACCCTGCAGAGCTTCCTGAATCCCCAGGTCTTCCTTCCCAACAAAGAGGGTGATGTGGTTGACAAAGCAATGCGCCCTCCACTTGCCCATGTCCCAACCCCGAGAGCCTGTAACTATGTCCCCTCCCATGGCCAAAGGAGCTCAGCTGATGTGATGATCTGAAGGTCCCGGAGATGGGGAGTGTACGTGGGTCATTGGCGTGGGCCCACTGGCATCACAAGAGTCCTTACAAGGCAAGAAAGGAGGTGGGAGAGGGGGACGCTTTGCTGCTGGCTATGAAGACGGGGGAAGCCGCAAGGGTGTAGGCATGTCAGGAGCTGGAGAATGCCAGCCCAGGGCTTCTCCCTGGAGCCTCTGGGAGGACGGAAGTGTAACACCGATCAGACTGTAGCCTCCAGAACCACATGGTGGGGACGTGTGCTGTTTAAGTCATTAACCCTGTGGTGGTGACTTGTGGGAGCAATGGTGAGCCCAACACAGTGGGGGTCTGAGGACACTCACAGAGCCTCCAAGGGGCCCAGGCAGCCTCAGGCCACCAATTCCCAGGCTGCTGGGGAGGCCCAGCTTGGGTGCAGAGCTGGGCCTGGGGCAGGTGCTGCTGGGCAGGGTGTGCAGCTCTTCGAGCCTCGGTTTCCTCATTTGGAATGGTCGCGCCTCCCTCTCAGGGCTGTGGAGCGAGTGTCAGATGCTCTGAGAAGTGCCAGACAGAGCGAGGTGCTCCAGGAATGCCAGCTTCTGCTCACCCCCAGCTTCTGAAACCCAGTGCGCCCCAGGCCAAGATCACATCATTCACGTATTTAACAGACACAAGAGAGGCCTGAGCCGCGGGCCCGTGCTCCTCTGGGCTACCCTGCCATCTCACCCGGGCATCTGACGGGGCCTGACACTCCACTTTCTCCTCCAGCCCCTCTTCCCCATGCCTGCCCGAGTGGAGTGGCTCCACCACCGGCAGCGGCTCAGGCTGGGTCCTCTCCTCCCAGACGCTTTGCCCCAGCCTGGGACATGTTCAGCGTTGTCTGTGCAGTTGACCTCTGTTTGGCCACTCCCCCCTGCCCTGGCTAGCTGCTCCCTCTCCTTTCTGCATGGCCACAGCACTGGTGTGAGATGCTGGTAGGTCGTGTCACTCGCACGCTCCTCCCCTGCCTGGCCCATGGCTTCTGTCTATGCTCAGAATAAAGAAAGTCTTGATGAAATTCTCACCCCACCCTGGTCTCCTCGGCCCTGCAGGCTGCGGCCAGTTTCCTCCCAGAGCCTGTCCCTGGGGCTGCGCCCTCCCTGCCACTGCTCCCAGGCTGTCCCAAACCTCCAGCACATCCTTCCTGTCCCAAAGCCTCTGCACCTGCCGTCCTCGCCACCCCAGCAGCTCTGTCCTGATGGGCAGGCTTTGGCCCTGCCAGAAGCTGTCCCTGGCCACACAGTAAAGGACGTCCTGTCCTCACCAGCCACTCAGCCACATTCTGTCTTTTCTCATAGCCCTAGCATCTGATCTGAAGCGACCTTGTTTATCCATTTGTTTCATTATTAACTACCCGTGTTCCTCCTCGTCGGGAAGCTCCAGGAACATTGGCACTTAGCCGTCTTATTCACCGTGGCGTCCCCAATACCCATTACGGGCAGGCGAATGGCAGACACAAGTTCCATTTCCTATCTGCTGAACAAATAGATGGATGAGTGAGGGAGTGAATACTGGGCTTTGGGGTTAGGTGCCGGAGTTTGAACGCCAGTTCCACCACTGACTGGCTGTACCCTGCCCCTTGCAAGACCCTGGAACACCATTTGGCACATGAGGGACCAGGGCTAGGTCCCTGAAGCACGTCCCAAATGAGGACTCTAGGACCAGCTCCCACGCTCCACTCTGGGCCCATCCTCGATGGCGCGCTTCTGGAGATGACTTCTGCAGGAGAAGCTCCTGTTAAGGAACCTCCTGGGAGCCAATCAGCTTCCTTCCTAAGGCATTACATCCACAGCCGTCCCCTCTTCCGTCCTGCCTCTGGCTCCACTTCTCATTCAGATTTAATACCAGCCAGGGTCACAGACGTAATTGTGTCTGGCCCAGAATTCCTCCTGAAGTCCCTGCCACATTCATGCTATAGCACATCCAGGCTCTGGCGAAACACTGGCTATTGGCAGGCACAGAGAAATGAAGCCACTGGCCAGCCTGCACATGGGCCGTGGGACCACTGTGGGGCTGAGACGAGGCAGTGCGTGCACGCTGGGCAGGGGGAGGTAAGGTGTGCCCCGCTCGGCCCCCACATCCTCCTAGCGGAGCAGAAGGTGTGGAAGGCGGTGGGGCGGGGCTACCGTGGGCTTCTCAGGTGGTTGAAGGAAACAGCGAAAATGTCCGCAAGGCAAATTGCTTTTCAGTGACAGAAGAATGATATGTGGGTTTCTTGTCCAACTGGTTCATCTAACAATCTGTTCACTTGTCCTTCAGGGCACGCCCCCCAAGGCTGGCTGAAGGTTTATTTTTTCCTCCAGAGTTCAAACTCCCAGCGAGGGGGCCTCCCCCACCCACCCGCTGGGACTCTACTCTCCAACCTTTTATGCTCATGAGAAACAGGGGACTAAGTTGACTTCAGATGCAAACATCTAATTCTGGATTTAAAAAGTGCAAAGACAAGAAGAATGCAGCGGAAATCCGTGAGCTGAAGACCCAGGAACGGTCAAAGTGAGTCAGGGTTTGAAGGCTCCATCAAGCCTGCCTCAGCTAACGTACACTTAACTTTTCAATTTCAGGAGACACACATTTTTCTAGTGGACATCAATCTTGGGAGGTCCTAAATTTTAGAGCCAAATTTGATTCAGGCAAGGTCTGGCTTCGGAATTAATCAAGGAGTTCTGTCACTCTTCAGATGAAGCAAAAGGAGTTCTATGGTGAAACAAAATAGCCAAGAGCTGGGATGAGAGAGGAGTGCAGGCCAGGCCTTCCTGCTCTTCACCAGCACCGGGCGGCTGTGCCGTGGGGGTGGGGAGCAGGCAGGCATGTCCCATGTGAAACACTCTAACTTCCAATTTTCTAATATAACCAGCAACTTTCTCTACTGCCAGCATAGCTAGTGTTTCTCTACCACCAACGTAGCTGGTTGCTAGGTACACAATCCCCCCAGCCCAGCATGTTTTTCCTCTTTATTGACGAGAGCCGAGCAAGTGACCTTTTCACTTTGGCTGTTAGGAAGCTCAGAACGAAATATGAATCCTCCCAAAGCACCATGTTGGCCTTTAGTGACTGTATCTCTGCCCCCCACAGTCACCACTACACACATATACTAACAGGTACACACAAACGCACACACACAGCCATCACCACACACATTCACTCACAGGGACACACAAAGGCACACACACAGCCATCACCACACACATTCACTCACAGGTACACACAAACACACACAGTCACCACTACACTCATTCACAGGTACACCCAAACGCACACACCCAGCCACCACCAGGCACGTTCACTCACAGGGACACCCAAACGCACACACACAGCCTCTCCTGTACAACCACTCTGCCAGGTCTTGAGCAACTATGCCAATATGGTTTCCCTTGGTCCAGGCCTTCTACATTTTATATACATACAATAAACTGACAAAACAGAGAGTTTGAAAAAGAGGCGAGAAGCATGGATAATGGCCAGGAAATGGGGGTGACGGTGCTGTGACCGAGGGTCTAAGAGGCAGTGCACAGCCTGGGAGGTTGTGTCAAATCACACAGTTCCCACCCCTCCCCACCCCTGCTCTTTCCCACCACCCCTTCCCCACCGCCGGAGCCGCTGGGAAGGGGCCTTCTGTTGCTGAAAGGGGCCTGACTGCTGGGAAGGGGCCTTCTGTCGGTGTGCTGGAGCCCAAGGCAGGCTCAGACAGGGAGACAGAGGCAGGAGAGAGATAGGAAGAAGGCCTTGCTCCATCTCCCTGTCCCAGAGTGCTGCTTCCCCGGGAGCCGAGGCAGGCCCAGCTCGGCATGCTCCAGCCGGCCACACTGCCGCTGACCCCACGGGCACGGAACACAGGCTCTTTTCCCCCATCAGAGACTGTCAGAGCATGCACACTGAAGCTGGAGCTTCGCTCTCAATCCACCAAATGGCATGCATTTTTAACAGTTACTGAGGGAGCTAATTAGTTCATAAAGCAGGACGCGTCTTCCCGGGCATCCTGGGGGGCGGTGGTGCCAGCCCCGCATGTGTAATTACCCTCAAGTCGAGAACAGTTCCTGAGGAGCCGTTGGGTTCTCTTGGGTAAATAATTTACTTTTACAACTTTTCATTAAAGATTAAAGGGAATTAAATTAAAATTAGGGCGAAATGAAGTTGAGAGGAGACCTGTACAGCTCGGAATTCTCTCATAGGAGGCTCTCCGCTTCCCCAGCGCACCCATCCTCCACCCAGGGGCGCCAGGGCCCCTGTGGAGGGGAGGGCCCAGGGACCTGCGGGAGGTGGGCTCCAGAGAGGAGAAGGGCTGCCCTCCAGGCAGGCCTCCTGATTACACCTCGTGTGGCCAGGGCCTGCTGGGGACAGTGGCCGTGACTGCCTTGAGGTTGGGTGGAAAACTGTCACGAGCACAACACACCGAGGCCAGGCTCTCCCAGCCTACACCCTCCATGGGTGCCAGGCCAGGATCCTTGGGTTCAAAGGCTTTATGGCTTGGACGTGAGATGATGGCTGGAGCTTAGGTGCTGAGTCAGGGGCCTGGGTGAGTCCCTCTGGAAGCCAGAGATTCTGCTTCCTTGTCTAAAAAAGGGAAGGGTGGTGGCGGAGTGAAGGAGGTGTGTTAGGAGGGGGCTGAGCGCCGACCCTGGCCGGAGAGAAATGTGCAATGAACAGAGGGGCATGAATCACTGGTGCCTGGCTCCCAGACACAGGAGAGCTGAGGAAGGAGCTGGGGATTCATCCAGGCCATGCACTTGCAGCAGGTCCGCCCTCAGTATGCTCAAAGCCATTGGCAGGACAGCGGGTGAGGCAGGGCGGGCCATGCACGGAGAGCTGAGCCTGCCCATGGGCCGGGGCATTCTAGCAGGGGCAGCATACTGGGGCTGTGGAAGGAGACCAATCCTCCTCCAGGCTCTGGGGTTTGCTACCCTGGCTGCCTGGAGCATCCCTTGGGGACAAACAGAGAGGAGGTCGGGGGGGCAAAGGGAAGCCAGGGCCTCTAGACGGAGTGGGCAGTTGGAGGACCAGGAGCTGGGCTCACTGCCTTGCTGCTGTGTGCCTTCTGGCCAAAACTATACCTCTGAGCTCAAATGTACAAACCTATAGCACAGGGGTAAACTGAGTCAGTGGACAGCAGCACGCCTCCACATGCCCATGGCGAGCACACTGGCACTGCTTCACTGAACATTCTCAGCGACATTCTGAGAGGTACTGTCCTGCTGGACAGTGGGAGACAAGGATATTTTGGTTTAAAGAGACAGAGCCAGCACTTGGACCCAGGTCTCACTGGCACCAAGGCCGGTGCACACCTTCACCCCAGGGCTGGGTGCTCAGGGTGGCATCTGCTGCCATCTGCGCCCCTTGCCCTCTGTGCTGGGCTCCTGCAATCGCCGCTGGCAGCACCCCAGCTCTGTGTCTCAAGGCCCTGCACACACGCCCCCTCCGTGAGGGGATTCCCTGATCTCTCATGAAACACTTGACTTTGAGAAGGTTCTGGCTGCAGAGGCTGTTGGGAAGCCATCACGTTTCCTCCGGGGCACAGGCCGCAGCCCCTCTCCCCAGAGAGTGAGCTGGAAACACAAGAGCAAGTCCAGTCTAAGGGGACTTAGAGGGAAATGACAAGCCTGGGCTGTAAACACATCTGTCCCACAGTCCCCCATCTCCAGGCTGAGAGGTGAACTGAAGGAACTGAGGGCTGGAGGAGGGAGGAGCTGAAGACAGGCAGGCTAGAGGACCCCTAGGGTAGGGCCCCAGGTTGGCAGAGCCTCGGGTAGGCAGGGACACACAGGGGCTGAAGGCACGAGGTGGTCAGAGCTAGGGCATCGTGGAGCCTGGGTCCCCAGGTGAGCTCCAGAAAGCTGCCTGCACCAAGAACACCATGAGACATAAAACGGGATTGCTGCATCAGGTCCCTGGAATTTGGGGCTGTTTGTTACAGCATTTAGCTGTGACATTTACAGGCCACCACAGCTCATTTAACGAAGCCCTCCCTTTCAGGAGGAAGCACCAGGGCCCCCGTGTGCTGCTGTGACCATGGCCACACTGGGCGACCACGGCCACACTGGGCATCCACGGCAGGCAGGCACTGGGCCTCTGGTCCCTTCTCTCCCAAAAGCAGCAGGCTGTGTTGTGGACCGGGAGCCCTTGGCTCACGGAGACAATGACTATATTAAGTCCTTCCCCTTCAACCTTCTCTGTTTGGACACACACTTCAGACAAGTGAAGATAAACCAGAAGAAAAGGAAAGGAGGAAAGAAATGGGAAATACGCCTGCTGGCTGGCAGCGTTATGCAAAGACAGCTTTCTGGGAACCAGAGAATTTAAAATGACTCCTCTGTCCCCAAGCAATGTCTCTACCTTTTCAATCTCTCATTTTTCATCTTCTCCCAAGCCTGCCTAAATAAAGCAAAGACTCTCGCCACCTAGGCAGGCCCCCCACCCCCACCGCTCTGTGTGGCTCTGTATTGAGTCCTTGTCCTCACCACACAATGCCATCCCAGCCTCAGACCTTCTCCTCTGCCAATCAGATCATAGGCATGGGCACTGTTGGCACCCAGGGGGTTTGGAGGAATCATGAGACCCTTTCCTCAAGGAGGAAGCTGAGGCCGGGAAGGAGCACGGGAGGATCACAGCAGGTGTCAGGGTGTGCATGGGTCAGAGTGGGCGTGGAGCGGCCAGGGGTCAGAGCAAGTGCGGAGGTGTGCGGCAGTCAGGGCAGGTGTAGGGGGTGTGCAGGGACCACAGCCTGACGTTGGGGATGCACAGGGGTCAGAGGTGGTATGGGGGGTGTGCAGGGGTCAGAGTCAGTATGTGGAGATTTGCAGGGGTCAGAGCTGGCGTGGGGGGCGTGCAGGAGGACTGAGGGGCTGCAGCTGGTTTTTGGAGCCAGGCCTTGCACAGGCTGCTCGCTGGCTCTGCCTGGGCGTCTGCCATTGGTCTGTCCAGCGCAGCCTCTCCTCCCTGGAAGCCTTCCCTCCCGGGAGCCTCAGCTACTGCCCTCAGCATTCTGTACCTGTGTGCCCATGTGTGCCACCTAGAAGGGCACTTACCTTGGGGAGAGGGATCCACCCCCACTAACAGGCTGGCACTTCCTCCCCCCATGCCCTAGTGCCCAGCAGGGCCTGTGTGTATAAGGCCTCCACCAGGATTTCCAGACCTTGAACTCTGGCAGTAGGGACAGGCTTGGAAACCAGGTTTCTGGAGTCTTGGCACGTCGAGCAGGGAGACAGTGGGAGGAAGAGAGTTTCCAGAGAGAAGACATAAAGTCATCATGGATGTAGAAGTGGCAACTTCAATTGCTCCTCCAAAGTACTCAAGGACAGGTTCAAGGCTGTCTGATCACCTTTCCTGTGGTCTCTCACCCAGTGCCCTGTGACTTCCTCTGCTCCATCTGTCCCTCCCTCCTGCCAACTCCTGGAGGCCTTTCCAAAGCTCTGCTCCTGCAGCACCTGCTCCAGGAAGGCTTCTGAGGCACATCCAGCCCCCAGCCCCTGCCGTGGCCTGCATGGCCCACACAAGAATCTGCTGCTGAGGTGTTCTCTCCCCTGAGCTCCTGGAGGAGCTTTGCTGTACTAATGGATAGATGAGAGATGACCCTGGCCCTTCAATGGCTTGCTGTGTGACCTTAGGTAAATCACTTAACCTCTCTGAGCCTCAGCTTCCCCACTGTCACATGAGAGGAATGGGCTGGATGGTTTCAAACAGGCCCACTATTTCATGTTCTCATCCCTGGGCGCTATGTCCAGACCTTCCTTCTACTGTGAAAAGGTGCCATGCTTGTCCACGAAGCATGCCAGGAGCCCCTCACACCCCGCACCACGAGACTGTCTTCACACAGCCCAGGGCTGACCCCTGCCTGGTGCTGGGTCAACACTTTTGAGGTTAAACAGACTTTGATGCGGTGACAGCCAAAGCTTCACATAGAACTACGAAGTCCTAGAGCACAAACAGGAAGCACACGAGGTGCAAAAGGACCTTCCAGTGGACCATCTGCTTGAACTGCCAGAGCCGGGAGCTAGAGAAGTGGGTGGCGGTGAGTGGCTACCTCTGTGCTGGACTGGAGGGGGCAGGACTGCCTGGTGGAGAGCGCCTCCCCGCTGGGCAAGAGGCTTTTAGAAGTGGGGCCACAGGCAGCCTGGAGGTTCCTGAGGACCCGGTCAAGGGAGATGGGGTCAGACGCTCCCTCTGCCCTAGGCTTGGGCTGGCAACATAGAGACCACCAGCAGCTCACAGCCTGCAGGGGGGACTGAGGCCCGCACACTCCAAGACTGGATGAGGCATGTCCCCCACCCCTTCCCACCCCAGCTGGGAGTGGCAGGGGCTGGACATGGGAGGGTCCATGGGGCCCTGGCTGTTCGAGTGTGGAGCAGACCTCGCCTCAGTCCTGAGGCACCCACCAGGGGTTGCCCAGGCTTCTCTGATGGGACCTGAGCACCCCAGAAGCTGCAAGTATTCATTCAATCCAGAGTGCCAGATATGCACAGTAATCCTGCTCCCATGATGGCAGCCACCCTGAGAATGAGCGCTGACTTAGCAGACCCTGGAGGCAAAACACGCCTCCCCACGCCCGTTTGACCTCTTCCAGCCTAGCAACCTTCAGCAGAAGAGAGGCGCCCTCAGGCTGCCTCCCCTTTGGATTTATTTGTTGGGTCTCCTCAGTGTGCAGAGGAGGAGATTAGGGCCAGGCAACACTCCTGCATTGCACCCCAGCATGAAAAGGCCTGTGGAGCTGTGCTGGGCACAGGCTGAGGGGCTCTCCAGACAGCCCGGAACCAGAGGAGAGAGACTTGCTGGGAGCCCCAAAGCTGGCTTGTGGCACCTTGCTCCTGGGGGTAAGCCTCTGGCCTCTCTCCAAAGACCACACAGCTTGTCTAAATGAGCCTTCCAGCACCGAGGGGGCAGGAACGCCTTGGTCCTGCCTGGGATGAGTCCCGTGGGACATTGAAACTGTGCCTGCAGAGCTCACTAACACTCCCAATTGCTTCCATCTCCAGGAGTCCATTTGTTCTCTGCAGCAGCAGCAGGTGACATCAGCAGGTGGGTCTTCGCCCCGCTGAACACAGGGAAACCAAATGTGTTCCAGTGCTAGAGCCAATAGTCCCCATCCTCTGCCAGGCAGTGCCGTGGAGCCTGTGGCCCGCCCCAAGGGCTGCAGACAGCCAGGCACATGGGGAGGAGACTTCCTTGTGGGCTGCTCCAGGACAAGCCAGCAGGGCTATGGGGTCGTCTTGGGGAACAGCTGGCCGGCTGATCGATACACCATCTAAAATGAGCACAGCCCTGCCTGGGAGAAAGGTTACGGGAGGTCACCATAGCCCACCTAGCCACGCGTCTGAAACCTCTGGCCCAACTCTGTCAGGTGTTAGTCTGGAAATCACAGTGGATTTCTCAGCTGTGCAATGATGAGCAGCCAGAACTAAACAGAACGTATCTTTGCAGGGGTCTGGAGGCCAGGGATGCCCAGCGGCCAGGGCCACAGCACCTGGGGAACACCCCAGCCATGGTACTTAGGTACCAAGGTACTAAGCCTGGCCCTTCCAGACATCAGATCGCCCCTGCATATCCCGGCTGCTGGTCCCAGGGCCATGTCCTGGCCTTGCTCATCTCTGATTCTTCCCACCCCTCACTTGCTTCCAATACCAGCTCGTGGCCACTAGCAACAGGATGGGGCTCCCCTATTTCACTTCTAAAGTGACTGACCTCAGCTTTGTGAGGCTCTCAGTTATGGCGACCCATACAGCTCTATCTGCCTAGGAATCTGGACTCTCGTGCCCCAACCCTAGAACAAAGACCTGGGCACAACCTCTTCTGCCTCCACACACTCAATCAACACTAGACTACACGTCATCTGCCTATCCATCCAGCATCCACCATCCACTATCCATCCATCCAGCATCCACCATCCATCCACCCAGCATCCAGCATCCACCATCCATCCACCCAGCATCCAGCGTCCACCATCCATCCATCCAGCATCCACCATCCATCCATCCAGCATCCAGCATCCACCATCCATCCATCCAGCATCCAGAGTCCACCATCCATCCATCCAGCATCCAGCGTCCACCATCCATCCATTCAGCATCCAGCGTCCACCATCCATCCATCCATCCAGCATCCAGCATCCAGCATCCATCCACCCAGCATCCAGCATCCATCCACCCAGCATCCACCATCCAGCATCCATCCATCCAGCATCCAGCATCCACCATCCATCCACCCAGCATCCAGCATCCATCCACCCAGCATCCACCATCCAGCATCCATCCACCCAGCATCCACCATCCACCATCCATCCATCCAGCATCCAGCATCCACCATCTATCCATCCAGCATCCAGCATCCACCATCCATCCACCCAGCATCCAGCATCTACCATCCATCCACCCAGCATCCAGCACCCAGCATCCATCCATCCAGCTTCCACCCATCTACCATCCATCCATCCAGACTCCAGCATCCACCATCCATCCACCCAGCACCCAGCATCCATCCATCCAGCATCCACCCATCTACCATCCATCCATCCAGACTCCAGCATCCACCATCCATCCACCCAGCATCCAGTATCCATCCATCCAGCATCCACCCATCTACCATCCATCCATCCAGACTCCAGCATCCACCATCGATCCACCCAGCATCCAGTATCCATCCATCCAGCATCCACCCATCTACCATCCATCCATCCTCCAGCAGATAAGAGGTGCCCTCAGGCTGCTGTCCCTTTTAATTTATTGGCTGGGTATCCTATCCACCATCCATTTATCATTCATCTACTATTCATCTATCCACCTACCATCTATCTGTTCATCTATCCATCCATCTACCATTCATCTATCCACCATCTACCCACCATCCAACCATCCACCATCCATCCAGCATCCACCCATCCACCGTTCACACTTCTATCTACTATGTGTCCATCTACCATTCATCCATCTATCCATTCATCTAAAATCCACCATTCATCCATTCCACCATCCATCTGTCCACCACCCATCCACCATTCATCCATTCATACATCCATCTACCAACACCTGTTCATCTACCATCCATCCATCCATCCACTACCCATCTATCCACCATCCAACATCCACCCATCTACCACTCATTCATGCAACATCTACCCATCCATCCATCCACCCATCCATTCATCCATCCATCCCTCGTCTATCCATCTAACCCTCCTTTCCTTTCTCCCTCTCTTCATTCACTTGCCATCAGATTTCCCAATAGCCTTTCATGCATTTTACCGTTTTACTGCTTTGTTCTGCTCTTCCCTCAGGGGGAATACTCCCAGTGCCTGCTGAATGCTCATCTATCCTTTAAGCCCTGGATGCACTAAGTCATTGCTGCAAGCCTTCTGCACTCCTTCTAGATTTCTCTGTGCTTCCCTGAGTCCTTGATCATACCTCTCCTTGTTTGCCTGAGTCAGATGAGTCCCATTAAGCCTTATGTCTGCCATTATTAGCTGTGGCCCTCTGGCCAGCCACTCATTTTGCAAGTCCCGGAATCCTCATTTGGAGCATGGACTAAAGGTGACTGCGAGGATGAAAGGCGTTCCGTGAACAGCGCTGCCACCTCGTCACATGACGCTGCTGGGCAATGCCACGGCCCTCTCCTCGCCTGCATCGTGGCCACGGGACGGCAAGGCGTCTGCGTGTCTGTCTCCTCGGCTGGAGTGCCATGATGGCATGGTTGTTGGTGCATCCCAACCCTGCTTCCTGGCACAGAGCAGGTATTCCATGAATATTTGCTGACTCAAACTGACTTCATCTCGGTAGTCTCAACCTTGAACTGAGAAGTGCAAGAACAGAGACTGTCCAGTGTGCTCTTAGCTCGGGCTGGCTCTGCGGGGAAAGCTGGGGCCATGCGGCAGCCTCCCTCAGCCTAAAGCAGCCAAGGACCCCCAGCCTGCAGCTGCTCCGTGCCTGCTCCTGACCCCCAAGGAACCTGGCCCTCTCCAGACCCTGCTTTCCTTCCCCGGAAATGAGGCCATCTAACGAGTGACCCCCTCAAAGTTCTTTCCCCTTCCACTGCCTGGTCTCAGCTGCACAACTACCAGCAGACGCCACTAAGAATTGGTCAGTCTGCATCACCTGGGACTCCCACATCTGCCCCCAGGACTGCAGATGGTCTGAGGAGGTGCCCCTCAGGAATCAAGGCTGGAGCCGCAGCCTCTTCCAAGACTGCCTTGATCTGGGAGCGCGGGCTTGACTGAGGTCACAGCACCTTCCTGGGGGGCCCACATCCGGTGACTGATCCACACAGGGTATCAAGGCGGGGCCCTCACCTCACCTGAACTCGGGGTAACACCAAGGAGCCATCCTAAATCCCATGGGTCCGCTGAAATCCTCACTGGGCCCGCCCAGCTTCTCTCTCAGTCCATCTGCTTCCCCCTCTCCTTCCCACCTTGCTGACCCCAGCGTGCTGGGTGCCAGCCTCTGTTTTCCAGAGACCCCCGTCTGTGATGCAAGCTGAATAGTACGCCTTCCTCCCCTGCTGGAGACAGGCCTCCTGCTGGTGCAAAGCCACATTCGATTTCCCATCGCAGACTTAAACCTTGGCCCCACCCCTTGCTGACTGACTTTCTGAGTTTCTACTTCCTCATCTGTCAAATGGGCAAAACGTATTAAGAACACAGGGCGTGGCTGCAGTGATGAAACCAGGGGAACCCCAGGAGCTGTGTGGCACGTGGAGCTGTCACTGCCAGGGGTCCTGTGAAGGACCAGCCACAGCCATCAGTCTTGGCTGCCTGGGGCCAACCGGACAGGGTGATGCCCTCGGCCAGCCTTGAGGTCACCTGCGAGGTCGCTATAATTGGGGGAGCCATAAGCTCTGGGCCTGTGTATGCCCCAGCTCCTGCTGCTGGCACCTGGTGCCCTCCAGGTCCTCAGGTAACTTGTGCTGAGTGAATCAGTGAACCTAGGAACACGCAGGACAGACTGTGGAGGAGACAGCCAGGGTTTGGGTATTAGGACAGCATGTCGCAGGCGGAGCCAGGGCGTGTGGGTATAAGGACGGTGTGTCGCGGGGGCCCTGGAAGTGGGGTGTGCAGTGGGCCCCATGGCCGCTCTGGCAGTGCCTGTCAGTACCATCTAGAGGGAGGTCCCCCGGCCCAGCCATCATCGTTTCTGATGCCACTGGCCAGGCGTGTCTCGTTCCTGAGGCCTGGTCTCTTGGGGCTGAGCACAGAGAGGACCGGGGATGCTTCTGCAGCCCCTGCACTGCCTGCAGTTCTCACGCTTAGTAGGAGTGCAGTCAGCGTGATTGGCAGGCTCGCCTCCCTATCCAAGGGGGAATCCCTGAACCCACAGCAAGGACGCTTTCTGCTGGGCTTTCGCCAGGGAGCCACGTGCCAGAAGGCTGCATGCCCTGATGCCAGGAGGATTTTTCCAGTGATTAAAAATGTGGCCCTGCTGAGCGGCCTCATTTTTTATTTTAAACAACCATGGTCCCAGGGATTGAGCCTGGGTCTTGTGGAGGCCTTCTTTACAGAAGAAAGCAATTAGAAGAGGAATTAAAAACAAATTAGTCTGTCTTCTTCCACTTGGAAAGGAATCCCATGACCAAGAGGAGGCCAAGCGCTCGGGCCTGGGATGCCAGCGTCACCTCTCAGGGCGGGGATGGCTGGAAGTGCCCATCGCTGGACTTGTTGGCTGGGGCTGGAGGAAATGTCAGGCTGAAGTGGGGCGTGGGAGACCTGTGCGTGCGGAAGAGACCGCCCTGTGAGGAATGGGACTCACACTGAGAGTGCCCACATCATGTGCTTTACATTTCTCACTTGGTGATGGAGGTTTCATCCTGTCCATCTTGCAGATAAAGGAAAGAAACAAAAGCTGAGCTCAGCTCACATACTGACACTGTCAACGTCCTAGCCTTCATTCTAGTCAGACCAGGAATATCCCCCGCTAGAAGTTGAGGCCGATGCAGAAATGAGGCCCGGCAGCCTTCTGCCTGCTGTGGGGAGTCTGGGTGGGTATGGGGATGCAGACGCAGGGAGGCAAATGGGGTGCGAGGGGAGCACCTTGTGTGTTCGGCTGAAGAAACGTTTACTGAGCGCCTGCCAGGCTCCCTGAAGGAGGGTGGTGCCAGGGCAGGAGGACCTGTGCCGGGAAGGCAGGGGCAAGAGAGCATTGTGTTGGAGGGGGAAGGTGGCCGGGCAGGCTGAGGAGTGGGGGGAAGTGGCAGAGACGTAGCCAAACCAGGTTATGCCACAGATCAGCCAAGTGAGTTAAAGAAATTGCTCCAAGTCCCAGGTGGTGAGGCTGAGTTGGGTTTCTGACTCAGCGGACCCTACCCAAGCATCCATGGAGCCAGACGGAGGCTGTGGAAAGGCAGGGGCAGCCCTGGCCTCCCTGACATTGAACCCAAGATGCCACATGGGTGAGAGGTGCCTCTGTTCTCTTTCTGGTCCGCCTCAGCGTGAGCAGTGGCAGAGGTGTTGAAGGCAACTGGTGAGTGGGCCAGGTACTGCTCCAGCTCCTCAGCCCTCTGAATTAGAAGCTATGGCTTTCCCCATTTCAGAGATGAGGAAATCGAGGTTCAGAGAAGTTAGCAACTTGCCCAGGCTGCACAGGGAGTGGCAGAGCTGGAGCCTGAATCTGGTTGGGCAGGGAGGAGTGACTGCCGCTCACTGAGTAATACCATCTTCCTAGCTCCACGCTGGGCTCCTCACACCCATTGTCCCTGGAATGCTCGCCTGTGTTCCCTGAGCTGAGTACTCTCTCCATAAGGAAGGTGAGAGGCAGGGGAGGAGGTGCCTTGTCCAGGCTGAAAGGCTGAGGCTGGTGTTCTGGCCCTGCCGCATGGGCAGTGCTGAAATGCCAGAACTGCTGGGAATTCAAAGGCCCAGAAAGACAGGGAGAGGACAGACTCTGCTTCCTGATTACGGCTACAGCAGTTTCCTCTGCCGGGGAGTGAGCCTGGGGATTTTTCAGACGAGGCCGAGACAGATGAGTGTTGTTCTGAACAAAGCCAAGAAGCATTCTGAAAGGCAGCCTCCTCTGGGAAACACCAACTGCAGACGCCGGGGCTGGACTCCCCGGGGGGACACAGATTCTGGATCTAGCTGCAGCTCCATGCTCCCAGGAGGGCTGGTATTCGCTCCCACCCTCTCCCATCAGTCCTGCCAGGTGTGGAGGCAAGATGGCTCTGGAGGCCAGATGTGAGGAGGGCCCAGGGCAGAGCAGCCTGCCGACAGCCAGCACCATCACTGTCTCCAAGACAGATTCCCAGACCTGTGCCCACCCAGCTGTCCATGGAGCTGTCCCATGGGGCTGGATGGACTCCACTCCCTGCCACTGGAAGCCCAGGCCCTGCACACGCCTGTCATGTCTGACCCCCCGTGCTTATCTCAGTATGAACCATGACATACGTGTGTGTGTTCGTGCACAGTGTGCTGTGTGGTGTGTGTGTGTGTGTGTGTGGCTGTGGCTGTAGTGCATATGACTGCTTCCAGTGGCTTGGGGGCTGCAGCGAGGCCAGGTCTGTGTGTCTGTATGAGTGGGGGAAGGAGGGTGGACGTGGACCATTCACTTTCCATCCTTGGAATACCAGAATCAGACAGCAAAGAGCAGGGAAGGAAAGCGATGGGGGCAGCAGACAGCTTGGAGAGGCCCACCCTGGGTAGCAGGAGGTGAGTGAGAGGGGCCAAGACGTGCTCTGCTTGGCCCCTCCCTTCCAGGGTGGCCTGTCTCAGGTGGGCAGACAGTGACCGCACGGTCAGAACATCACATGAAGGGCATCCACCAACTTGGCAAAGTAGCAAAGATTCTCCCCTTGATCAAACTCTATCAGACTCCCTGAGCAATTTTTCAACGAGCCTCAACTTTTACGTTTCCCCATTCATCTCTGCACTGTCCTTTTGCGAGAATCCTGTGAAGTCAGTTTATCCAGCCTCCATGTCTGGTCAGCCTCCATATCTGATGGGGTTCCTCGCCTTCCACCAGCCCTCAGGTGACATCTGATCACCCCAGCCTGTCTCAGAAGCTGCCTTACTGTGATGTTTCCTCTTCATCGCTTTCTACCCGCTAACCCCTCTGCGGCTCCTCGGCGACACACTCCCTTTCTCTTGTATGCGGAGCTGAGTTCAATCTTTCTTACCCACTGCAAGATCCCGTTGCATTGGTCCCGAGCCTATGATATGGCCTCCCTTGAATAAAGCCTGCCGTGCTGTTCTTCAACAAGTGTATTGACTTATGTTTACTTTACCGAGAGCTCCTAATATGTCACAGAGGCTCCTGGCTATGAAGAGGGCTCCTGTCTCCTCCTGGCCCTTCAGGCTTCCTTGTCCTCGCCCCCTCCTCCATGAAGCCCTCCTGGACCTGTCCAAGCACAGCCAGGGGCTCCAGTCTGCCTGCTTATAGTGGCTGCAGGCCATGTCTCTCCCAGAGCAGGAAGCACTGAGCCTGATACACTGCTGTTTTCCCTGGCTCCTTCAGGGTCTGGCCAGGGCAGCCGTGAATGCTGGGCTCCCCTTATCAAGGCAGGACAGCTCCTGACCCTCAGCCCCTGCTGGGTCCTCCAGGTGCCCGTCCCAGTGCCCAATGTCTGGATGAGCGAGCTCACACGCGCATATCCGCCGGGCACAGCATGCGCATCCCACCCAGGCACAGCACGCGCATCTCTGCCCAGGCACAGCATTTCTACCTGCTGGTGGTGACTTTGTAGGTTGGTTCCTACTGCACAGCAGGCATTTTCCCTACCTTCAAGCCCTGCTTTTAAGTTTCAGGGTGAGAGGCAGCCCAGCTTCTTATTCCTAGGTTGGAGAATTCCAGGAGAAAGCCTGGCACAGTCATGAAATCCAACCCCACCCTGATAAACCAGGGTTGAACCTTCCAAAAAAACAGACGCAGATCTTGTCAGCTGTTTGCTGACTGGCTTCTCATTAACTGAAAATGAAAAACAGATGACAAAAACCGCCCCTGGAGATGCAGGAGGGGTGGGGTAAGGGCAGGGATTCCATGCCTATGGATTCCCCTGGGGCCTTGGCTCTGACCGCCCCATGGGACATGGTAGGCACGCCCTCACAACCGCCCCCAGAGATGGAGAGAGGTTGGGTGCCGGCTGAACCGGGACCCCAGGTCTGCAGGACCCCATTGGATTCCGCTCCTGCCCGCCCCACCCGACCAGCAGGGGCTCCCTGGGGCCCAGGCTTGTGCTGCTTTGCTGTGGCCCAGGGATGGCCTGGCTACAGTAGGAGCTAAGGGAGCATCCGCTGCTGAGCAGCTGCCCCCTTCCCCAACCAGCAAGCAGCTGGCACACATCTGCCCGCCTCGGCCGGGTCCTGGGCTGCCCTCTGCCCTCTAATCAGGCTTGGAGGCTGACAGCGGGCTTGCAGGATCAGCCCATTCCTCAGGGTCGGGGGTGGGCTTCCCAACCTGACAGCCAGGACATTGAATCAGGGCTCCAAGCTTCTTGGCTAGGTCCAGAAGACCTGGGTGAAGGTCTGGTTTACTCCTGCTGGTCTCCAAGAGAGGTGGGGATAGACAGACCAGCAGTGCATGCTGGGCATCGCTCATGTCACCCCCACCCCAGCCTCTGGGCCACGGGATCCCAGCCGTCCTGGGTGCGTCTGGTCTGGGTGCACACCTGAGAAACTCCCAGTGTGCAGGCGCAGGGAGGGCAGCAGCACCCCACAGGCTGCGAAGCGGAAACCTGGGGTAACTTTCTCCCCCACTTCTTGTCCCTGTCCCAGGACCTACAGTGTTTAAGGCCTAAGTCACTCACCCCACCTTTGCTGCCCTGTCTACCACATCCCTGGGAGAGCAGAGGCTCCGATGGTGGGCTCTGGGGGTTCGGGCACTAAGCCAGCCCACAGCATCCGGCGGTCCTGAGCACAGGCCTCCACACTCCCAGTCCGGGAGCTGGCGCCGATACTGTGATGATATACCTCCCATGTGCACACGAAGACGCCCACCCCCAGGAGCCCTCGCTCAGTGCCTGGGTGCAGGACAATGACATTCTCCACACAGAGCCCCTGGGGGGCCTTCCCAAGCCTCTGTGCCTCTGCACCTCCTGTTCCCACCACGGGAATCGCCTCCCAACCACAGAGAAGCATGTCCGCTAAGCACACTTCTCTGCATCTTCTGCCCCCTCCCGTAGCTCAGGAAAGACTGGGGCACTCCCCCTTCATTATTCTGCTTGCGGGACCCAGAGCTGTCTCAGATTGTCCTCCTGGGGAATCAGGGCTGCAAGCTCCTTGGCGAGGCCCAGAAGGCCCAGGTGAAGATCTGGGGGTCCTATCTCCCATACCTACTGTGTGCTTCTCAGGACATGGCCTGTCCCTGGTGCAGGGCGCAGCACACGGTGGAACTGAAAGGCTCACAGACCGAGGAGGAAAGGACTGACGCAGGGTGGGTGAAGCCTGATTTTGCCCAGGCAGTCTAGCCCACTGCCACACAGAATGTGCCAGGCCCACTTGAATGACGCAGACCAGGGCTACCTCGGAGGACAGTTCTTGCAGATGATTCATGACGACGAGGTCCAAGGGCCAGAGAGCACTGTAAATGCATCAGCCACAGACCCAACCCACAGAATTTAGAGCTTGGAGGCAAACCTCTGTCGCTCCAGCCAGTAAGATCCAAAGAGATCCATAGCCCAGAGCCCAGGAAATCTGGTGCGCATTCTGCCTTGTGTCTAAATGGCCAGAGGTGGAAGAAGCGACGAGGGAACTGGCTGAACCCTGTTGTTGGGAAAACTTGCAGCCCAAGGGCCCTGAGTGATAGATCTGGGGAGGGCACTTGGCAGCAGGGTTTGACAGAAGAGCCTTCCAGGGATTCTGGAGGTCCCCAGGGGCTACTCTGGTGAGCATTCCAGACCATTCCTAGATTGACACAGCTTTGAATCACATGCGGCTGCTCCCGTCTGCAGAGTCCCATGGGTGCTGGCACTAGGGAGAAATCATGCCCTTTTTCGTCCTCATAACAAGGCCACAGAGAACATGGGAATGCAGGAGAAAGCTGAGGCTCAGGGAAGCCGAGGGGCCCAGCAGGCGGCCCCACACCTGCGCTTATGCCTGGGCCACCTCTGCCTCTGCCTGGCCAGCCCAGCTTCTACCACGCGTCTACCATCAAACTCGGCACAGGCCCGCCTTCTCTGCTTAATCTGACCTTTCTTCTGGCTGTGCCCTCACGCCCGCTTTTCCAGATTCACCAGGCCCTCGAATGAGACACAGCTGCTGCCTCCACGAGGCTGTGAACTTAGCCTCCAGCCTCTAGACCACCAAGTTCCTTCCCAGCCACCCACGTCCCTGTCAGCCCCACGTCCATCCTAGCTCCACGCCACCTTCCCATCTCATAACTGGCCCAAGCACTGGAGGGGCCCGCCTCCCTGCCTGTCCTTTCCCCATCCCTCCACCCACTCTCAGTGCATCCCAGAACCCACCATCTCTCCCATTCTCACTTCACCTCCCAGCTGCTGTTCTCAGAGCAGTACGTCGCATAGCATGACCTCCCTGTTGACAAATGTCCAGGGCTCTGCTGGCACTCCAACTCACTTAGAAGAAAACCTATGCTCCTTAGAAGCCTCCTGTTTCTCTCTTCCCTTTCCCCTCCCTCCCAAGGACGTCCTTCTGTCCTTAGTTGCAGAGGGCTTGTCCCCACCTCAGGGCCACTGCATGTGCTGTCCTGGCTACCTGTCTGTTGACAACACTGTCCTCAGATCTGTACCTGGCTGGATCCCTCCCACCATTCAGCTCCTGGCTAAGGGTCCCTCCTCAGGTAGGTCTTCCCTGGGTACCCAGTGGCTGCCCGGTCACATGGTCTTCTTTCTTATCTTTGCAGCACAGCACTAAGTGAATGAATGCTCTTCTGTGTTCATTTGGGCCTCTGTGTACTGTCTCTCCACCAGAAAACAGGCAGGAAGACTGGAACAGATTCTCCATGCCAGCCCCTAGCGGGAATCAATACTGCTAACACATTGATCTTGGACTTCCAGCCTCCAGAACTATAGGACGACAAATTTCCATTGTTTAAGCTGCTCAATTTGTGGTACTTTGTTACGGCGGCCTCGGACACTAACACAAGAGTCCCCTATGAACAGCAAGGCAGGAACCCCAGTTCCCCATGGTGAAGGCTGATGGAAAATGTAAGAGTGGGGAGTGTTCTAGTTACCCACACAGCACAGCAAACTCCCCCAGAACATAGTGGCTTAAAACGTTTTGTTTTGCTTATAATTTTGTAGGTCAGGCACTGAGAAAGGGCTCAGCTGGGCAGTTCATTTCCAGCCCATCTCTGGGGACAGCTGAACCACAGGACCCCCTGGAAAACTGGCTTCTTTCCACACCTGGTGTCTCCATGCTCTGTGCCTCTCTCCTTCTCTCCCTCCCTCCCCCGGAGGATGCCTCATTCCTTTGGGTCCCTCCACATGTGACTGAGGACTCTCAGAGCAGGGTGGCCTCAGGGTAGCCATGCTTCTTATATGGCAGCTGACTTCCGAGAGGCAGAAAGTGAAAGCTAACAGGCCAGCTAAGGGCTATGTCCGGAGCTGGCACTTCACTCCTTCTGCAGCAGCGTGTTGTCAAAGCAGTCACAGGTCCTCCCCAGACTCAAGGGGTAGAGCAACAGATCCCACACCTCTTGACAGGGAGTGGCAAGTCCATGCTACAAAGGGGTGTGGGCAGTGGAAGATATCACTGTGACCACCTCAGGAAAACACACTCTAACACAGGGAGGTTTTTTTTGGGGTGGCCAGAAACAGTTCAGCGTTCTTGGTGCCCACCCAGAGCAGGGATTCGTTCCAAAATAGCACAAACTGGCTCCACATCTGTAACTTCAAGTGAACCCAGCAGTGGCCTGGCCCCTAGCCCAGCTCTCACAGTGCTCACAGGCAGGGTGGCAAGTGCTGTCGCATAGAGATGTACAGGGGTGTGGAGCCCGGGAGGGGGCATGGAGAGGGACAGAGGGAGTGCTTGCCATTTCCGTCAGGGAAGCGCAGAGGTGATTTCCAGCTCAGCAACCACTTGTGAAGAAATATTGCTAATCTGTGAATCAGTAGAGTGGGAGATGGTGTATTAGTCCATTTTCACACTACTGATAAAGACATACCCAAGACAGGGCAATTTACAAAACAAGAGGCTTCACTGGACTTATAGTTCCACATGGCTGGGAAGGCCTCACGATCGTGGTGGAAGGCGAGGAGGAGCAAGTCACATCTCATGTGGATGGCGGCAGGCAAAAAGAGAGGGCTTGTGCAGAGAAACTCATTTTTTTAAGCCATCAGATCTTGTGAGACCCACTTACTGTCACGAGAACAGCACAGGAAAGACCTGCCTCCATGATTCAACCATCTCCCACCAGGCAACTCCCACAACACATGGGAATTACGGGAGCTACGAGATGAGATTTGGGTGGGAACACAGCCAAGCCATATCAGATGGGGTGGGTAGCTTGGGTCTTTCTGCCTTGGTGAATCTCTGGCAGTCTCTGCACTCCCTGGCGTGGTTTTTCAGCCTCTTATAATCCACCAAGGTGCAGTACAGGCCTCTCTGGGCCAACAGCACCACTGCCAGGGGAAAATGGGGTTTTTGAAGTCAACTTGGAAATGAATGCCTCTCTGTCGTCTACTTACTTAACAGGAAGGCTATGTCAGGTCCCTGAACCGTGTCCTGGGCAGGGGATGAGGGGGACCTGTGCTGGGGGAGCTGTTGGTAAAGGCTAGGGGAGAAAGACCAACTGGGCCAGCCACACCTTTTATAGGGTACAGGGCAAGAGCACAGATGTGGCCCACCTGCCACATTAGGTCAATGTCTGAACCTTCAGAAGTTACCAGTCAGGCTCACAGACAAACCAGACGCTTGTTTAATCCTTCTGGCAAATTTACCTTTACAGTGACCAAGAAGGCCAAGTTAAAACGTAGAATTTCTGGGCCCCTCAGAGTTCTGGGCTGCAAAGTGACATGTGGCGTGCACAGTGCCCCGCCCCCAGCCCTGGTGCTGGCTTGCCGACCTCCTCCTCCCAACCCCACACCCTGCCTCGTACCATACTACGATCCCACATTCTGACCACAGGCCTGGGACCCAACCCCTCAGCACAGCTCCGCCAGGCGTCATACTCGTGGCTCGCTGTCGACACAGCAACCTCAGTGACCTTGCCCCGTCCTCCACTTCCTGGCTCTCTAGGTGCTGGGTCACCCCCATCAGGGATGGCCCACTGGACAGTGGCCCAAGCCCTGAACCTAGGCCCGCCGCGTTTTGCTGTCCTCTCCTGGGGCAGGGCCACTCCCCCAGGCCTGATGCCACACCCTGCGTATTTCTCATCTTGAGCCCTCCCGTGCCACGCTGGGCATCCTGCGCATGCACATCTGCTTCCTCTGCTTATCTCCCGACTCCCCCTTGTTTATGCACTGGTGCTAAGTTCAAAGGAAGATTCTTGACACTGAGAAACACAGATTGCTTCATCCGCACTTGCACAAGCAAGGCCATGCTTGGATCTGTACATGTCCTTCTCTAACGGGCCCTGCCTCAGCTCCCAGGCTCAGGGATGCTCTGCTCCTTCCTGGGTCCCGGGTCAGCCCTCTGAGTCACCCAGCCCTGCAGCCCGAGTGAGGGCCTGCGGCATGCTCATTGGAGGAGTGAGGAGAAGGCTAGCTTTCAGCAGCTTGCATTTGGGCTGAGGAAGATCCCTGCAGCACCTCTGATGCACGCAGAGCAGCTGGCTACAGAGGTGTACGGAACTGCTGCTTCTGAGAACCAGAAGAATGGTGTGTAATGAGCATATTAAGAGCCTGTATGCAAATCAGGGTGCTTTAAAACAATTTGTTCTCTTAAATACAGCCACGCATGGCTTAACACTGGAGATGGCTTCTGAGAAATGTGTCATTAGGCAATTTGTCCTGGTGTGAAGATCACAGAGGACACTCACAGGAGTCCAGAGGTCAAGCCTCTGCACACAAGGCCTATTGCTCCTAGGCTGTAAACCCTGCAGCTTGTGACTGTGCTCAGCACTGCAGGCAAAGCTAACACAATGGTAAGCATTTGTGTATTGCCCAAACATCAAGACATAGAAAGGTATGATAATAAGGTATAACAATTTCAAGGGACCAGAGTCACACATGCGGTCCAACACTGACTGAAATGTCATGAGGCACACGGCTATAATTCAGTCCTCTCCACTGCCCTCTTCTCCGCTAGAGCATGCATGTGCTCAGGAAACAGATGGCCAAGGTGTGGAGGGCACCTGGGAAGGGAGAGCCCCAGGCAGCTGTCTCAGATCTGAGCTGGGGGACCTTGAGCCTCTCATTCTACCTCTGAGCCGCCTATTGCTCACCCAGAAAGGAACGTGGGGACCAGGTTCCCAGCCTCAGCCGCCTGGTGATGGGAGCTGGAGCAGCACAATCCAAGGCAGCCTCTGCACACACCCTGTACCGGATGTGAGCACGAGGCTGCAGCTACAGCTGGGGCAGGGCCACTGCTTACCCTGGCTTCCTGGAAGTGAGGTATGGGTCTCTGCTTCGGACCAGCTGAAGCTTTCATTCTGTGATTGAACAGGAACAATTCTTCCTGAGGGCCTTAATTTAGCACCACCCAGGTGCTAGATACTGCAATAGGCATTTTCCAAGCAACTCATTTTTGTCTTCCTACTAACCCTGGAAGCCAGGCTTTATAGAGGAAAAAGAGCAAGGCTCTCAGAGGGTAAGCCATGTGATTGAGACCACAGAGAGGTGCTGGGGTTGAAACGTGGCTCTGGCTGGATATAAAGCTCATGACCTTTCACTATGGCTACAGGAAGGCCTCGCCTTCAGAATGAATGAAAAAGACCCATGGATTTATCTGGAAGACGAATTATTTACTGAGTCATGGGGAACTTTGAAAATCTGACAGAAGCTACAGTCTCTCTCCCCTGGGGACATGTTAGGTCCCTTCCTCCCTCCCTCCCTCCTTCACTAATAGCAAATATTCGCTGAGCAGCCACCATGTGCCAGATACTGTGCCAGGTTCTAGAAACGAAACATCCACGGATTCCAGTCCCTTCCTTCTCGTAGAAGACACTAGCAATCAAACAAGCACACATGCACATGCACACACACACATCAGTCATTCAGGTGCTGATAAGTGGGGACAGGGCAAAGGGGGCTGGAGGCTGCTGTGTGGTTCAGGGGAAATGAGGGTTGGCTCAGGCCAGGCGGAAGCTGTACAGGCTAAGAAGTGGGCGGGTCAAGCCACGTTCCAGCAGGCCAGTGACGGAGCAGGCGTGGTGTGGAAGAGTCAGGTGCTGGGCCTGAGCAGCCAGAAGAGCTGCCTGCTGACAGGTGGGGAACACTGAGGAGGACTAGCACTCGGGAGTATCGTGCACGTGATCTTGGCCTTGTGAAGGTCCAAGTGCCCATTAGATACATGGCAGGTCTGCTGATGGGAGGCTGTGACCCTAGGGAGACCGGGCCCCCAGAAGCCAAGTGAAGAACGGCCTTGGGAGGAGGGAGATATCAGTGATGGCAAGGGTAGGGAGGGCACAGGTGCAGGGACCATGCTGGCATGGAGGCCACAGTGACACACCCAGTGTCTGGATGGAGTGGTGGGAACTGCAGTGTGGCACGAGTGTGTTCAAGAGAGCAGGGAAGTAAAGGAGGAGGAATGGGCAGAGGCAGCACTTTGGAGTCCACATGGCCGCGTAGCTGTAGCAGGGCAGGGAAAGGGGGCAGCTGGAAGAGAACACGGGTCACAGGAAGTGGTGGCATTTTATGATAGGAGATGCCACAGCATCTTTGCTGAAGGACCTGAGGCAGTCCAGAAAGAAAGACCAGGGAGCAGGGCAGGGCTACAAAGCTGTGTCCCAGAGGATAACATGGGTCACCTATGGAGCCGTGGACAGGCCATCATCCATCATCCAGGACACACTTAAAATGCAGGCACAACAATTCACTCCCCTCTGGTGCGGGCAGAACGGCTTTCCTAGCACTGAGTGAGACACAGATGTGGCTGAGGTGGTTATGCTCACTGCGGTCTGTCCCACTGTGGCCTCAGTTCGCTTTCCAGAGCATGCCTGTGTTCATAAGGACACACCAGACTCCACCAGGCCGCACACTTAATGAGCACGGACCCCAAGTTGGAGGCGTCCCTGTCCTGGGGTGTACGCAGGGCATGTGCAAGAAAACAGCTGGATCTGGATCAGCTAGGCAACCAGCTAGGGGAGGTGACCCCACCCCTGAGCAGCCCACTGCCCTTTCTGGATCGCCTCAGGTCCTTTAGCAAATCCTGTCAGATTTTCAAAGTTCCCCATGACTCAGTAAATAATTCGTCTTCCAGATAAATCCATGGGTCTTTTTCATTCATTCTGAAGGCGAGGCCTTCCTGTAGCCATAGTGAAAGGTCATGAGCTTTATATCCAGCCAGAGCCACGTTTCAACCCCAGCACCCCTCTGTGGTTTCAATCACATGGCTTACCCTCTGAGAGCCTTGCTCTTTTTCCTCTATAAAGCCTGGCTTCCAGGGTTAGTAGGAAGACAAAAATGAGTTGCTTGGAAAATGCCTATTGCAGTATCTAGCACCTGGGTGGTGCTAAATTAAGGCCCTCAGGAAGAATTGTTCCTGTTCAATCACAGAATGAAAGCTTCAGCTGGTCCGCAGCGGGGACCCATACCCCACGGTCTGGTGCATCAAGTCTGCAAATATGTTGGGGAAAGAAGAACTGTGCACAGAGTGAAGACACCGAAACATGGCGGTGAGTACTCGTTCTCCGCCCAGAACTGCATTCCTGTCTCCCTGCAAGACTGATCTTCCAGACACTCTGCCTTCTCTCCCCGGATCGTCTCCATCACCCAGTACACATTAGGTCTTCGGGCCATGTAAGACAATTCATTCTAAAGGAGACACACCATGGCCTTTCTGCCTGTTTCTCCAAGCCAATGCTTTGGTTCCTGCATGAGGATTCGCTGAACAACTGCTCAGGCTGAAACAAGATACACCTAAGGGTGGGGCTGCCACCCGGTCCCCCACACTCTCTCCAGTATGTTCGTTTGTTTTCCCTCTCACTGCTCAGAGGGGGACCTCATTACAGGACCTGGGTAAGTGCCTAAGTTCTGGCAGGAGAAGGGAGGAAAAGCCAGGGTGAGGTTAAGAAGACCCCACTGAATGGGACTCCTAAAGCTCCCCCAGGTACAGGGTCAGGGATGCCCTTGAGGGGCAGCACGATTGTGTGGACATGTGTGGGTTCGCCTTTTCCTAGACAAATAGTCTGAAGCCTTCATCCAATCATCAAAATGCTCTGAGGCTCTAAAAGGTTAGTAGCCAATACCTTAAAGGACAGGGTGGCCTTGGGCAGGAGAAGGAGAGGTGAGGGCAAGAGGGTTAGAGTTAAGGGAAGAAACAGTTTAGAGAAGGCAAGGAAAGCAGGGCGCTTCTTCATTCTATTCAGAAGCCCCATCAAGGGGCCGGGCAGGCGAAGTGGTGGCAGGTTCTAGAGGTCCCTGCTGAAGGACAGCAGCTGGGATTCCCGGGAGGCTGCCAGAGGACCCTGTGTGGGGGACAGAGGTGAGGGTCTGGGGGCGGAAGCAGGAACTGGAGGAGTGGGCACACAGATGCATGCTCTCGAAATGCTAAGTCCGTGCCAGTCTGTCTCTGAGGTACAACCCAAGAGAGCTCTTTCCTACAAGTGAGTTTGGACCACCCAGCTGGGCACGGGGCATAGTTCATCCCCAGCTGGGGTCTGTGCTGGGGTGGGGAGCTGGCAGCACATGTAGGAAGGCTTCTCCCACATCTGACCTCCCACTGCTGGGGCTGCCTTGAAGGGTGCAGGTGCGGCCATGAAGCTTTATCCCTCAAAGGGCTACCAGCACGAGCATCACCACCATGTAATTTCCATAGACACAACAGCTAAAGGACAAAGTAATCCAATAGAGAAATGTTTTGCTTTTCTTCCAAAGCCTCAGGGAACCTGTCAATCCCCTTGGCCCCAAACACCAGGAAGCAGAGATGGAAAGAGTGAAGAGTCCTGACAGCCCCAGGCTCCCTCACCAGCTCTGCCAGCCCTGACAGGATGCGTGTCCTTGGGCGTGTCTGTCACCTGCTCAGGCTCAGCCCATCTGTAAAAGGAGAGGGCAGGCCAGAGAGTCCTCCTGCTCCGCTATACTGGGGTCTGGTCCACACCACTGTGGCCCCTCATGCTTCAGAAATGCGCCCAAGCCGGGCCCGGCCTCCCAGTGCCCATCACGGTCCTCCCGCCCCACAGTCCACACAGCAGCTGTGCTCCAGAAGCCTCTCTCCCACGTTGCCTCTAAAGTATCACAACTGATTCTCCAAATGCAAGTTGTGGCTCCATCTAAGTCCTTCCACAAATATGTACTGACTTCTGCAGGGGCTCTGGACTAAAATCTGTGTTCAGATCAGGACCTGGGAGGGCACATGTAACCCCAGTGGCCCCTCTTCAGTGGACAGCCTAACGGCATCACAAGGGGACTCACAGCCCTTCCAAGCAAGGTGCCCAACACATGGTCTCCATCATTAAGGTCCCCGCTCCCGAGGTTACTCACTGGAGGGAGACAACAGACTGATCTCAGGCCCAGCCCTCTGCTCACCAGAGCCCCCTGCCTGGTTCTTCCTGAGAACACCTTCTTTAAGGCCAAAGCCAGCGGAATGTGGAATCCTTTGGGAAGCATCCTGTTCTCCAGAAGGAATCGCTGGCTTGTGCATCCCGCAGACCTGTGGCTACGTCACTTATCATATGCTCTGCTGAGTCCTCACCTGCACGTCTGTGCCCACCGCATGACTGTGAGCCCCTGGAGTGTAGCCTTGGCACAGGGCCTGGCCGGCTGGCAGTTGCTGGACTGTGCCCCCAGACCGTGCCCCCTGCTATGCCTGCTAAGGACACCAACGAGGACCCTGACGATTATACGGCCATGTGTCAGCTACCGCATGGCTCCAGGTGCTTTACGAGTCATCTGATTTCGTGGAGACCCGGTGAGGCAGGAATGACTACTTCTTATATAACAAATGATGAGGCAGCCTCCGAGAGGCGCGGGGACTTGCCCACATCACGTAGCCAGACAGAGTACAGCACAGATGTGAGCCAAGTCTGTGCGCCTCCAAAGCCTGCTTCTCCCACTCTGCCGGTGCTTTCTGAGGTGAGCTGAGCTCATCAATAGGTAGAAAATGCAAACTGCCTCCGGAAAAGGAGAGTCCACTTCTTCTGACATCAACCGGGTGTTGTCACACAGTGTCCCATTCCCATGAGGGCCCCCTCCCAGACAGAGTGGGAGGGAGACAGAGTTTCACCCAGCATTGGGTGATCCAGGAGGAACATGTGGGCAGGTGCACGTCGGGGCGAAGGGGGAGGGAGAGAAGATTCCAGATGGAGAAAACAGATGAACCAAGATGCACAGGGGCTCACAGTCACAGCCTCTTTGCCGGAGACTTAATTATGTCACAGCCTGGTGTGGAGGATGGACGGGGAGCTGGCTGCCTCAGTGCTGCTGAGGGCTATCCGTCTGTCCCACCAACCTCTGAGGCCTAGAGACAGCCTGCCTATGAAATCACCTGGGATCCATGTGGAAGGTCATCATGCTCATTAGGCCAAATGGCCCACATGTGTGCACACATGCTTACACACATGAACATGCTCCAGGTGAACCCACTGACATGCAGGTCTGTGCCTGTGGCCTGACAGGCCTATGCGGCCTGGAGGGAGAGACCCAGACCAAGTGCCCTACCAGTGCCTGGTGCTACACAGAGGTCATCTCACGTCACCTCATGGGAACCCAGTGAGGGGAGAGTGCTATTCCATTTTACAGATGAGGAGATGGGGGCTGGGACCTCATCTGACAGTCCCCAAAACCCTTCACTCCAGCCATCACCATAGCCACCATCCCAGCCCACACTCCTGGGATCCTGAGAAGTCCCACACTCTGCATGTGAGCTCCCCAGGCATCTGTCTTTGGGGTGCACATGGCCACCCACGCTGCCTTGCCTGGAGTTGGCTGCTCATAAAATCCCCAGGGCCACAGCTGAGCCCAGGCGCATCCCTGCAGAGCAGCTTCATGAAGCAGGTGAGGCTAGAGGCTGATGTCTCTGTGTTTCTCTCCAGCCTAAAGCCCTAGTGAGGCCTCCAGGAGGCCCACAGCTCATGCCCTGGACCATCTCATGGCAGCTGTGGGTCCCATGGCAGGACATGCCTCTGAGGGGGCACTGGCTGCCTTGGCAGTCATGTGGGCTGCACCTACCAGCAGGCAAGGCTGTGTGGGGTTCATTATCCAGCACGATGCCTGGCACACCCAGGTGTCTGCCTCTGTCTGTCCTCATGCGATGGCTCTAACAGGTTTCAATGAAAACCCAAAGTAAAAGCTAGAGGGTATTTAGCACCAACAGGATCACTAAAATGAACACAAATGAAGACAAAGTTGCCAGTGGCTGCCAGAGGCCTCGGCTACATTCCTGGAGTTTGTCCTGAATGCCTCTCTGGGAGCAGGCAGTGCAGCAGATGGCACTTGGTGGGAATCAGTGGCCTGAACAGGCGACCGCCCCAAAGGGAAATGAAGGAGGTGATGGGGCGAGTCCTCCCTGGTGGATGGACCTCAGAGGTCGTTGGGACAGCTGGGTCCCTAGGCTGAGCTGGATGGTGACAGCTGTTTCCTGCTCACCACACCATCACTCCCACACCCTCCCCACACCCCCACCCTGGCTCCCAGGCATCTGCCACCTACCTCAAAGCCCCCCACCACTCGCTCACTCCAGCCGGCAGCAAAACCAGCCACCAGCCTCCTCTGTGCATGCAGAACCTTTGCCTGAAACCAACCAATCAGCCATGCATTCATTCATCCAACGACTCTCTCCATTCAGCTATTCCTATGTGTCAGGCACCCTTCTAGAAAGAAAATTAAAATGTCTAAAAATAAATAACATAGCAAGACAAAGTGCCTGTTTTCAAGAAGCTCATGTGTTAGAGAAGAAGTCAGAAGACATCCAGACATCATCTCCCACGTGGGGCAGCAATCGACCCTACGAAGGAAAGCCAGGCTGGCTGCAGGGGAGAGGGGCACGGTGCTGAGCTAGACCAGGGGCGTGCGGAAGGCTGGAGCTGCAGCCTGCTGTGAGTGCAGTGAGAGGGAGATGAGCTCCCCAGGCCATGTGGACGTGGGCAAAGGCCACTGGGGTGGCAAGGAGGAGACCACGAGAAGCTCTCGCGCCTGCCCTGAGTGAGACAGAGGTCGGCATGGGCTGAGCAGAGGGGCACCGCCTGATGTATGGATCACAGGCTACCTGGGCTGCCTTGTGAGAAGACACTGTAGGTGCTGACACCGAGTGGGGACAGGTGGAAGGCTCTGGAAGGGGCTCAGGAGAAACCGGAGGATGGAGGCCTGGACTGGGGGCATGGTGGGCTGGCCAGCCTCAGGCAGGGCTGTGTGTGCATGTGTCTGCACGGGTGCGTGCAAGTGTGTGTGTGTGTGTGTGTGTGTGTGTGTGTGCCTGTGTGTACACCTTGGGGAAGCTTTCTCTCCTCCCCCAACACAACCTCATCCCATGACCTTCACTGTCCACTCACAGGCACCACTGCCCAGAGAGAACCCCTTCCCACTGACCAGCAGCGACAGCAGCTGCGCTGCGTCTGCCCTCCCTGGCTCACCCGCCTTAGCACAGCGTGGTGTTTCCTTGGCCTCCCCAGGGCTGGAAGCAGCTCATGGCTGGAGGTAGGTGCTCGATAACGTTTCTCAAAGGAACAAGTGCAACTCCTGGCACGGCTGAGCTGAGCACCTCTTACTATTGTTAATTATTGAAACTGTCATTTCCTGATAAGGAAAGGAAGGCTCAGCAAGGGAGGAGAATCTCTCCAGTTGACAGGAGAGGCGCAGAGATAGGGCTGGACCCCGCTCTTCTGGCCCAGCCCTAATCCCTGTCGATGTCACACATTTTTGGAAGTCCCCAGGGGCAACAGAGAACACACGGCATCCACAGGAAAGTCGCTAGTCCCAGGAACAAGAACCCGGGGGGAACACCTGGATGGCACCATGCCGCCTCATGCGATGCTTAACCAGATAGTGGGGCACAGGCAGCCACTAAAAGGTCCAAAGGGGGTCCAGTCCTCAAGAATGTCTAAGGGCCAGACTGGGCCCAGGACTCATCTTTGGGGCTGTCTGGGACTGTGGGACACCCAGCACTGCCCTGGCTGGGACTCTGGGGAAGCCTGGGCCTCTGCACAGACCCGTACCCACCCATGCTCCCAGGGTCACGTCTGCGCCAGGTGGGAAGACCTCAGCCCCTTCCTGCCTGCCAGTCCCAAGGCTCTGGGGGGCTGACTCCCAGTTGCAGGGTGAGCGCTCCACTTTCTTCTCTAATAAAAGCAAACCAGACTAGAATATTAGTCTCAGGAGACAGAGCCGAGCCCTGATTATCCATTCCATTTGTGTCTTCCATTCCTGTAAACATTTCCCCTATTCACAAGCTGATAAATTTGCTTTTCCCAGAAACTCTTAAGAAAAGGCCTTTGGCCTGGGCTGGGCCCAGAGCATGTTGTTCTCAGCTAGAAATCACCGACCGCTTTTCTGGGGCACTGGGAAGTCGAGGGGCCAAGGCCTCATGGCTAGGGGAGGGGTGTGGGCTGGTTTGGGGCATGGCAGCAGCCCAGGGCTGAGTCCTGAGGGGATCTGAGGCCAGCCTGGTTCCCCCTGTAGATATGGCCTGGCCTCAGCAGATGTCAGCCCAGAGCCCAGGCTGTGAGTCTGGCAGGCTGGGGCCACCTCGGCTTCCCCCTAGCTGGCCACTTCCCTCTTTCCCTGTTGCCCCACAAGGTGAAGCCCAAATTCTGGAGCCTTCAGAGGTCAAGATGAAGCACTTGGCCCTCTCTGGCCATCTGTCCTTCCTGCCCAGTGCCTGGGCCTCAATGTGTCCTGTGCCTGGAAATGCCCCCGTCCATTTCCACAGATGAGATTCAACTTTGCCTTCAGGCCACAGCCAAGGCAGGCCCGCTCCGGACTGCTCTCTCCAGACAGCGTCTCTGGGCCATGCATCTGACAAGTGAGGCTGCCCCAGGGCTGGGCTCCCGGCTTCTGCTGCCTCTGGCTCTGAGCTGCCTTCCTCCCCTCAGCAGGCACTTTCAGAGGTCTTGTGCAATAGCCACCAGCCCTGACCAACCTCCTTACTGAGGACAAGAGGGCAAGGTTGGGCGGACTCCCCCAGGACCACGTGCTAGTCATGGGGGCTTGGGACCCAGCCTCAGCCTCTGGGCTCCCCAACAGGGTTCCTTCCACCCTGTAGGCCTCCTGCACAGAGACCCCAGGCTGCAGCCTCCCAGTCAGATGACTCAGCTCACAGACAAACTCAGCCACACAAGGCAAAGCCAACAGGACCTAACAGGGGACGTCAGCTGCTGTGTGACGTCATCCCATTCATCATGGCACAGTATTGATCAGTCTGTCCTCCGTGATCCAAAGAGGGCCCAATGAATTAGGAAGGGCAGGGTGGCACCCGGGTGAAGACAAATGCACGTCACCTGGAGGTTAGTATCGCTTGTTTACATAGGTGATACATCTCAACTCATTCAGCAAACGGGAGCTTCCTTACGAAATCGATCGCCTGATTAGAAAGGCACAGCTGACCACCCAGCAGCCTCCTTTGCAGCTGTGCTCTGAACCTGGACTCTGCCACATGGCTCGGAGCCTCTGGGGTTTTGGTCCCATTGTCTGCCTGTGTGCACATGTGTGTGCATGTGTGTGTGTGTGTGCGTGTGTGTACATGCATGCACAGAAAGGCACATGTGTGCTGACTTCAAGAGCTTGGTGTAGGACAGGCTCCCCAGCTAACAAAAGGAATGATAAATCTTACCTAGGAAATGACGGTATAAAAAGTTCCTCAGGGAAAACAGAAATGATTGTGAGGCAATAAAAGCCAAAGCCCAGTGTGCCTATGAATTACTATAAAATGACAACATGATTGCTTTCGCCTAAACCACCAGTTGATGACGTGGAGGCTGTGCCTTGCATCTCTGCAGCTCCTGCATGCCAGTTCCCACCTTACCTGTGGCCCCTGCAGAGTCATCCTTGAACTAGCCCCCAAAACTGAGGTTCCAGCCACACCAGGCCCTTCCGCTCTTTGAATGCATAACCGAGGTCCTTCACCTTCCACGGCTTCCCGCTCCGATCATCTTTCAAGAGTCAGTTCAACTGCCACACAGTCCCCTTTTCTATGGATTTTCATTTCAGCATTTAGCAGAAAGTATTTCTGCACCATCTACCTTGGTTAGACCACACGCTCCTCAGGACAGGGCTGAGCAGGGTCTGACGGATTCTGGGTCCTTAGTAAATGTTTGCTGAATGAATGATAGGGAGCTTCATTTTTCTTAAGTTTACCCATGAGAGTTGTTAAAACTCCTCAGGTCTGGTTCCAAATGAGCCCCAGAGGGAAGAGAATGTGTCTGTTTTATTCACTGTGTTATCTCCATGGCCTGGTAGAGGCATCGTCAACATTTCCTGAATAAGCAAATGAATGAAGCAATGATTTTTTCCTCGACAGTAAAGGATTCTAGATCATTTATTCATCCTGGCCATGAGATTTCTTACATAATGTGTATGTTGGTGAAACAAAATCTTATCAAAATATTCAGAATGAAAGAGGCTTCTGCTTCCAGCCAAGATGGAGTAACAAGGATAGACTTACCCTCCTCCTAGAACAAACAACAGAAAACAATAAAACAGACAAGATGCATGAAACGAGGGTTTCCAAGACACTGGCCATTATGGGACAAAGAACACAGAGAAAAAAGACACAAATGAAGTGAGCCCTAGAATCATCCCAGCTCACTGCCTTGAGAAAGTCAGGCCATAGCACAGGGAGTGGGGACCTCAGGGGCACCCCTAAAGATTGGGAGTTGAGGAGCCGGAAGTGAGAGTCTAGGAAGGTGAATGCAGCTCGAGCTTACAGGACAGAATACTGGAGAGGAGACAAGAGAGCTGCAGTTGAGGGGGAGGAGAAAGGGAAGGAAGGGAGAGAGAGAGACTATGGAGATCGTGGGGGAGGGTTCCCTTAGGGAGTCAGTAAGACATTGAAAGTGCCCAAGGCTAAGGGCAAGAAACACTCAAGATTATAGGAAAATGTGCCTGATGCTCAAACAGCGCGGGGAATAGTGCCTGTTCCCATCAGTCAGCCAAACCCCCACCCTGACAAAAAACCATCAGAATTCACAAGGCATTAGGTAGCACACTTAGCTCCTGCATTAGTAGTGAGGAATAATTAGCTCTAGACTAAACACTGCTCTGTTCCTGCCTAAAAAAATCTTAAAAGCAAAACCCAAAAGGATATAACTGTTTCTGAGTAATTTAACTGTATCTTAGCATCGCAAAGATATTTATAGCCCGCACCCAACAAGACAAAATTTATAATGTCTGGCACCCAATGAAAGATTACCAGGCATGCAAAGAAACAGAAAAATATGACTCACAACGAAGAGTAAAAACAACCAATCAAAACAGGCCCAGAGCTGACACGAATGTTAGAATTAGCAATGAGGACATTAAAACAGTTATCATAACTGTATTCTATTTGTTCAAAAATTTAGTGACATAGAAGATACAAAAGTGATCCAGACTGAACTTATGTCAATGAAATATATAACATCTCAGATAAAAACAAAAAGGCTGGAATAACAGATCAGACCTTGCAGAATCAAAAATAAGTGAATTTGAAGACAGTTATACAAACTATCCAAAATGAAACACACAGCAAAAAAATTTATTACAAAAATACTTGCAAGCTCTGAGACAATTTCAAGTTGCTGAACACAGCTGTAATTGGAGTCCTCTGAAGGAGAAGGGAGTGGAGGGAAACAGGAAAAATAAGGAAATAATGGCCAAAATTGTCCCCAAATTCATAAAAACTATAAACTTAAAGCTCCAAGAAGCTATGCAAATCCAAAGCACAAGAAACATAATCTAAACTACACCAAGGTACACATTAAAGATAATGGCAAAAACTGTAATTACTTTTGTGCCAACCTAATAAATACTATATCAAACCAGTGACAAGAATATTAAGATTCGACAGAAAACAAAGACACGTTACATACAGAGGAATGAAGATAAGAATGACAGCCAATTTCATATCACAAACAATGTGAGAGAAGTGACTGGACAACATCTTTAGGTATGGAGTGGGTAGGGTGGAGAACTGTTAACCTAGAATCGTGAATGCAGCAAAAAACCAACTCTTTCAAAAATGAAGGTGAAACAAAGAATTTTTCAGAAATACAAAAGCAGAAAGGATTCAGCAGTAGTAGACCTGCATTATCAGAAATGTTAAAACAAAGTCTTTTAAGCCTAACTAAAATAGCACCAGGTGGAAACATGGATCAATAAAAGGAAGACACAGGAAATGGTAACTACATGGATAAATACATAAGATTTTTCCTTATTGAAGTCTCTTTACAATAATAATCATGTCCTGTGGGGCTTATAACATATGTGCAAATAAAATGTATAACAACAATAGTATTGAAGCCCAGAGGGAAGGATTGCAACTATATTATAACAAGGTTCTGATAGCATACATGAAGATGTATAATGTCACTTCATGACAGACTATAAGTATACTCTAAACCCCAAATGCAACCACTAAAATAATAAAAGAGTTTTAGAGAATAAGCCACAAAGGAGATCAATTACAAAGGAGATCAACTATCACTGTTCATAGTGACATGGCTGTCTATTAGAAAATCTAAAAGAAATGACCAGTGTAAATTAGTTCAACCATTGTGGAAGACAGTGTGGCGATTCCTCAAGGACCTAGAAATAGAAATTCCATTTGACCCAGCAATCCCATTACTGAGTATATATCCAAAGGATTATAAATCATTCTACTATAAGGACACATGCACATGAATGTTCATTGCAGCACTGTTTACAATAGCAAAGACCTGGAACCAACCCAAATGCCCATCGATGATAGACTGAACAAGGAAAATGTGGCACATACACACCAAGGAATATTATGCAGCCATCAAAAATGATGAGTTTGTGTCCTTTGTAGGGACATGGATTAACCTGGAAACCATCATTCTCAGCAAACTGACACAGAAAATCAAACACCGCATGTTCTCACTCATAGGCGGGTGTTGGACAATGAGAACACACGGACACAGGGAGGAGAGCATCACACACTGGGGTCTGTCGGGGGGAAATAGGGGAGGGACAGCAGGGGGTGGGGAGTTGGGGAGAGATAGCATGGGGAGAAATGCCAGATATAGGTGAAGGGGAGGAAGGCGGCAAATCACGTTGCCATGTGTGTACCTATGCAAACAATCTTGCATGTTCTTCACATGTACCCCAAAACCTAAAATGCAATAAAAAAAAATGACCGAAAAAAAAAAAAAAAACCAACCAAACGAACAACCAAAAAACAAAACAAAATAAAAAGACCTCCTGGAATGAAGAGCAATAATTAGAAGGATGCAGGACACAAGGTTAACATACAAAAGTCAATCACTTTCCTATATACCAGCAATGAACAAGGAAAATTTGAAATTAAAAACATATCATCAGCATGAAATTAAATACTGTGATATAAATATGTTATAAATACCAAAATGAAATACTGTGATATAAATCCAACAAAACACGTGCAAGATCTACATGAGGAAAACTACAAAACTCTAATGGGAGAAATCAAAGAAGAACAAATAAATGAAGAAATATTCCATGTTCATGGATAGAAAGACTCAATATTGTGAAGATGTCAGTTCTTCTTAAGTTGATCTATATATTCAATGCAATACCAACTATAATCCAACTGTGGACATTGACAAACTGATTCTAAAGTTTATATGGAGAGGTGAAAGACCCAGAATAGCTAACACAATATTGAAGGAGAAGAACAAAGTCAGAGTATTAATACTACCCTACTTTAAGACTTGCTATAAAGCTACAGTAATGAAGACAATGTGGTATTGGTGACAAATAGATCAATGGACCAGAACAGAAACAAACAGATGACAGGAATAGAACAGAGGGTTCAGGAATACACTCATGTCTATGTCGTAAACTCTGACAAAGGAACAAAGGCACTAAAATAGAGAAATAGAGCCTTTTAAACAAATGGTGCTGGAACAACTGGACATCCACATACAAAGAAATTAATCTAGACATAGACTTTATGCCCTTCACAAAAAAATGGCTCAAAATGGACTGCAGACCTAAATACAAAATGCAAAACTATAAAGCTCCTAGAAGATACCACAGGAGAAAATCCAGACAACCTCGGGTACGGCAATGCCATTTTACATACAACACCAAAGGTAGAACCCATGAAAGAAATAACTGGTAACCTGGACTTCATTACAATTTAAAGCTTCTGCTCTGTTAAAGATACCACCAAGAGAATGAGAAGACAAGCCATAGCAAATAAGATTTATTTGGCAAAAGACTGTTATCCAAAATATACAAAGAACTCCAAAATCCCGGTGACAAGAAAACACACAATCTGATTTAAAAATGGGCCAAAGAGCTGAACAGACATCTCAACAAATAAGAGGAAAGAAAAGGCAAGTAAACATATAAAAAGATGCTCAACATCATATGTCATTAGGAAATTACAAATTACAATAACGATGTGATATCACTACATGCTTATTAGAATGGTCAAAACCGAGAATGCTGACAAACCAAATGCTGGCAAGGCTGTGAAGCAACAGGAACTCATTCACTGCTGATGGGAAGTAAAATGGTACAGCCACTTTGGAAGAGAGTTTGTTGACTTATGACAAAACGGAAATACTCTTACTAGTAAAATCTAGCAATCACACTCCTTGGTATTTACCCAAATGAGTTGAAAATTTATGTCCACACAAAAACCTATGTCTGGATATTTACACCACTTTTATTCATAATTGCCAACACTTGTAAGCAACCAAGATGTCCTTCAGTAGGTATATGGATAAACTGCAGTACATATAGACAATGAAATATTAGCACCAAAAAGAAATGAGCTATTAAGCCATGAAAAAATATGAAGGAAACATAAGTGTGTTTTACTAAGTAAATGAAGACAATATGAAAAAGCTACACACTGTGTAATTCCAACTACATGACATTCTAGAAAAGGCAAAACCATAGGGGTTAGGGAACAAAGAAGGATAAACAGGCAGAGAATACAGGCTATTTAGGACAATAAACCTATTCTGTATGATACTCTAATAGTGGATACATGTCATTAGACATTTGTTCAGACACATCGAATGTACAATATCAAGAGTGAGCCCTAATGAAAACTATGAGCTTTGGTTGATATTGATGTGTTAATGTAGGTTCATTGATTATAACAAACGTAGCACTCTAGTGTGGGATGCTGAGAGTTTGAAAGGCTTTGTGTGTTTGTCTGTGTGTGTGGTGGGAGGGAGGAGTATATGGGAACTCTGTACTTTCTACTCGATTTTGCTGTGAACCTAAAACTGCTCTAAAAATATGTAAAAATGATGGAATCATAAAGTACTCAGTGAAACCAAAAGAAGTCAGGAAAAGAGAAAAATAGAACAAAGAACAGTTGGGGAAGACAGAAAACAAACAGAAGATGATATATTTCAACCTAGGTATATTAATAATCACATTAAATGTAAATGAACTAAATGCAGATGCACCCAATAAAAGGCAGATATTTTCAGGATAAAAAAGCAAGTGCTTACAAAAAATGTACTTTCAATATAAAAAAATAAATAGGTTAAGGTTAAAATTAAAAGTATGGAAAAAGGGGCCGGGTGTGGTGGCTCATGCCTGTAATCCCAGTATTTTGGGAGGCTGAGGCAGGCAGATCACTTGAGGTCAGGAGTTTGAGACCAACCTGGCCAACATGGTAAAACCATGCTTCTACTAAAAATATAAAAGTTAGCCAGGCATGGTGGCATGCACCTGCAGTTCCAGTTAGTCAGGAGGCTGAGGCAGCAGAATCACTTGAACCCAGGAGGTGGGAGTTGCAGTGAGCCGAGATCACACCGCTGCACTCCAGCCTGGGCAACAGAGTGAGACTCCATCTCAAAAACAAACAAAAAGAAAACCAGTGTGGAAAATGGCATATCATGTTAATACAAATGTAAAGAAGGTTACAGGGGCTATATTAACACCATAGCAGTCGATATTATAAAGTTATAAATGCCATTTCATAAGTATAAAGGGGCAATTCCTCAAAAAATACATAACACTCCTAAATTATGTACCTAATAACAGAGCTCCAAAATTTGTAAAGTAAAAATCTAACACAGCTGATTGGAAACAGACGAATCTACCATGGTAGGTGGGCTTTTCAGTATCTTTTTTCAATGATCGATACCAGTAAACAGAAAATCAGCCAGGGCATCAAAGACTGAAATGACACTGTCAAACAACTTGTTCAAATCAATATTTACAGAACATCCTACTTGAAAATAGTAGACTATAAATCACTTCAAGTGAACATTGAATATGTATCAATATAGGCCATATTCTTGACTAGAAGTTAAAAGGATTCGTGTCATACAATGCATGTTCCCGGACAACAATGAAATTAAATTAGCAATCAGTAACAGAAAAATACAGGAAAATCCCAAAACATTTAGACACTGAGCAACACACTTCCAAATAACCCTCAGGTCAAAGAAGAAATTAAGTGAGAAATTAATAATTATTTTGATCTGAATAAAAATGAAAGTATAACACATCGAAATCTGTGAGCCATCAATAAAGCAATGCTTACAAGAAAATTCATAGTACAAATCACCTATTAGAAAAAAAAAACTCTCAAATTTAAGATTTTATCATCCACTTTATAAACCAGGAATTGAAGAACAAACTGAATCCAAAGAAAGAAAAGAAAAGAATGAACAGCAAAGTGGAAATCAATGAAATAGCAAACAGAAAATCAATTTAAAAAAAAATGAAGGAAACCAAGAGCTGGTTCTTTGAGAAGCTCAACAGAATATATAAATGTCCAGCCAAACTGATCAGGAGAAGAAGGAAGACATAAATTATCAATATCAGGATAAAAGAGATGACATCGCTGTAGGTTCTCTAAATATTAAAAAGAAAATAAGGAAATATTCTGAAAAGCTTTATTCCATTACATTTGACAACTCAGATAAAATGGATAACTTCATTGAAAGGCACATACTACCACAGTTCACTAAAGAAGAAACAACTAACCAGAATATTCTTTAATATACTTATAAAAGAAACTGAATTCATAGTCAACATCCACAAAGAAACTCCAGATCCAGATTATTTTACTACCAAATTATAGCAAACATTGAAGAAAGATATAATATGTTTTCACAAACTCTTCCAGAAAATCAGAGGGAATATTTTCCAACTCATCCTCTGAGTCCAGCGTTATCCTTATGCCAAACCAAGACAGAAATGTTACAAGAAAACTACAAATATTCCTTATAAACATAGATCTAAAAATTCTTAAAAGTTTTTTTGGGATATTGAATCCAACATATATGAAAAAGTAATATCATTACCAACCGAAGTTTATCTTAGGAATGCAAGGTTGGTTTAGCATTTGAAAACCAATCAATGTAATTCACCATATTAACAAATAAAAAAAGAGAAACCATATGATCATCTTGATGGTTGCAGAAAAAGCGTGTGACACAATACAATATTCATTCCTGATTAAACATTTAAAATCTCTCAGCAAGCTAGGACAGAAGGGAGGTGCCTCGACTTGATCAAGGCCATCTCTGAAAATCCACAGACATCATACTTAAGAGTAAAAGGCACCATGCTTTCCCCCTCAGATCAGAAAATGTCTTATTCTCACCACTTCTATTTAACACTGCACTGAAAGTACTAGGCAAAGAAAAAATAACATGCATTAGTTTGGAAAAGAATTAAAATTGTCTTTATCCTCAGATGACATGACTGACTTTGCAGGAAATCCAGTGGAATCTCTAAAAACAGCTACTAAAACTAATAAGTAGGTTTAGAAAGGTGTTAGGCTATAAGATCAACATACAGGCTGGGAGCGGTGGCTCACTCCTGTAATCCCAACACTTTGGGAAGCTGAGGCGGGAGGATCACCTGAGGTCAAGAGCTCAAGATCAGCCTGACCAGCATGGTGAAACTCCATCTCTACTAAAAATACAAAAATATCCAGGTGTGGTGGTAGGCACGTTATCCCAGCTGCTCGGGAGGATGAGGCCAGAGAATCACCTGAACCTGGGAGATGGAGGCTGCAGTAAGACGAGATCGTGACGCTGCACTCCAGCCTGGGTGACAGAGTGAGACTCCATCGCAAAAAAAAAATAAAAAATAAAAAAGATTGACATATATATAAATCAACTCCATTTCCATATAGTAGCAACAAGCAACTGGAAACTAAAGTTTAAAAAATAATTCTATTTACAATAGTATAAAGAATATGAAATACTTAGGGCTGAATCTGACAGAAGATGTGCAAGACTAGTACATGGAAATCCACAAAACATTAGCGGAATTAGAGACAGCTCAGAAAAATGAAGAGATATACTTTGATCCTGGTTAGGAAAACTCAATGTGAAGATGTCAGTTCTCCCCAGATTGATCTACATATTCAACATAATTCCAATTAACATTCCAGCAGGCTTTAAAAAAAAATAGAAAGTGGAAAACTGATGAGAAGATTCATATGGAAATATAAAAGATCTAGAATGGCCAAAATATTACCTGACTTCAGGTGTTCTTGCACAATGGCAATAATTAAGACTGTGAGGTATTAGCTTCAAGACAAGCAAGTAGATCAATAAAACAGAATAAACGGTCCAGAAGTAGGTCCACACACACGTGGACAAATGATGCCTGACAAATGTGCAAAGGCAATCCAATCAAGAAAAGATCATCTTTTCAACAAATGAGGCTGGAACAACTGAATACACACTCGCTAAAATGAACTTCAGTTCCCACTTTGTACTCTTTGTAAAAAAAACTAACTCAAAATGAATCAAAGACCCGAATGTAGAACCTAACACTACCAAACTCCTGAAAGAACATGTGGAAGGAACTCTTTGTGACTTGGAATTAGGCCAAGATTTCTTAGATACGACACCAAAAGCACATGCCTTAAAAGAAAAACTTGGCCAGGCACGGTGGCTCACACCTGTAATCCCAGCACTTTGGGAGGCCGAGGTGGGTGGATGGCTTGAGGCCAGGAGTTCAAGACTAGCCTGGCCAACATAGTGAAATTCTGTCTCTACTAAAAATACACACAAAAAATTAGCTAGGCGTGGTGGCACACGCCTGTAGTCCCAGCTACTTGGGAGGCTGAGGCAGAAGAATTGCTTGAACCCAGGAGGTAGAGGTTGCAGTGAGCCGAGATTGTACCGCTGCACTCCAGCCTGGGCAACAGAGAGAAGCTCCATCTAAAAAAAGAAAAAAAGAAAAAGGAAAACCTCGATAAACTAGATTTAAACATTCCTGCCCTCAAAGGCACTATTAAGATAATGAAAAGACAAGTACAGACCGGAAATATGTACCTGCAAATCACCAATTTGATGAAGGACTTACACACACAATATATGAGCACTCCCAAAGGTTCCTAATTAGAAAAGAACCCAAGGCCAGGAGTGGTGGCTCACACCTGTATTCTCAGCACTTTGGGAGGCCGAGGTGGGCAGATCACCTGAGGTCAGGAGTTTGAGACCAGGCTGGACAACATGGTGAAACCCCGACTCTATTAAAGATACAAAAATTAGCTGGGCATGGTGGCAGGTGCCTGTAATCCCAGCTACTCTGGAGTCTGAGGCAGGAGAATTGCTTGAACTTGGGAGGCGAAGGTTGCAGTGAGCCAAGATCATGCCACTGAACTCCAGCCTGGGCAACAAGAGCGAGACTCCATCTCAAAAAACAAAAATAAAAACAAAAAACTCCTGTAAAATATAGGCAAAAGATTTGCTAGATGCTTTCCTAAGGAAGCTAATACAGACGGCACATTAACACTGAGTCTGCAGGGAGATGCAAATTGAAACTACAGTGAGATGCGAATTCACCAACCTATCAGAGTGCCGAGGGTGAAAATGACCGACCACATCAAGCGCAGTGGGGAGGCAGAGGAACTGCAACTCCCATGCACTGCCAGTGGGCATGTAAAATGGCACAACCACTTTGTAGAACAGTTTGGAAGTTTCTTAAAAAAAAAGACACACAACTACCACATGACCTAGCAATTCTACTCCTAGGCAGTTACTCCAAATACATGGAGGCACACATCCACACACAAAGCCTTTTACACAAATGGCCTTAGCTGCTTTTGGTGTGTAATATGCTGCAAACTAGAAACAAGCCAAGTGTCTATCAAGGGAGCAGATCAGAACTATTATGGTATGTGCATATGGTGGAATACTACTCAGCAAAAAAAAAGAACTAGCAGGACATGCAAAAACATACATCAATCATGGTGCATGAACGAAGCCAGCCAGAAAAACTGTATGAACCCGTTTACGTGAAAGTCTAGACAGTGCGACCTCATCTACAGTGACAGAAAGCAGGTCAGTGATTGGAGGGGAAGGCACCAGGGAGGGGCAGGAAGGAGCAGGAGGAAGCTTGGGAGAGATGGACGTGCTCTGATCTGGGTGGTGGTGGTGAGGGTTTCATGGGTGTGTATGCTGTCAGAACACATCAAATTCTACACGCTAAATATGTTACATTTATTGCGTGTCAATTAGACTACAAAAGAGCTGTTAAAAAAATTCAGAGGCTGAATCAATCATGGCATACCAACAACCACTTTTATTACTACCAGCACTCAATAACCTTGCCTTTTTTGCGCAAAGGCAGCGAGCTGACAGGAATGAGTGAGCGTGGCCACCTAGCACAGTCACAGTCTGGGGAAACAGCCAGTCACTGCTTGATTTGAATTTGAGGAGAAAAAATCTTGTTCAGAGGCAACTGAGCAGTCTTATGCCTCTGGTGCAGCCTGGGCAGGGACAGGAAGCAGATGCGGCTGGACCTGTGTGCAGGCAGGACTCTCATCCTTACCGTAGCCTAGGGAGCAGGGGTTGCTGTCACCCCCCTTGGACCTGGGGTTCAGAGAGGTGACACCTTCCCTAAAATCTCCCTGCCAGGCAGGGGCAGAGCCGGGGGAATGTGCGAACTGAGCCTGCCTGGCTCTGTCCTCCCTTCTGCCCTGACCCTACAGATGCTTTCAAAGCCTAGTATGGAAAAGCTTAAATGTACACGGACCAAGCTAAGGACACTGATATACGCAGAATTTCTTTCTACATTGTTGTTAGGTTAATAAAAACTGGTGACTATGTAACTTTCACTTTAAATGTATTGTTCAAGTTAATACCATTGTTTTTCAATGTCCCTGTCCTGGATGGGTGCCACCTGCCAGTGAGCACCTGGGTGTGTTTCTCTCTAGAGGCCACTGGGTGCCACGACCGCACGGGAAGGCGGCTCCAAGTGGTGTGGCTTTGAGCGATTCTGATTTCATCGCCAGGCTTCCAGGAGTGTCCTGGGGATGTGGGGGTGGAAATCTTAATTGGTCCTGTCTTCCAGGGTTACTGTCAGGACCAAATCGGTGGTACCGGCGGGGGGGGGGGCATGGGAGAGCTTTGCAAGGTGCGGGGTTATGGGAGGTGACGAGAAGCCCCCCACTGCGGACCTCTGACCCTGTGGCGTCCTCCACCGCTGCCAACCACGGTACTACAAAGGGAAGGGACTCAGAACCAGGATCCCCAATTCCAACCAGGCTTCAGCCCAGCAAGCTGCTTCTCCTCTGCACTGGTTTGTGCTGGGGACGATGATCGCAACACCCTGAGTCCCACAGGACTGCTGCCCAGATCAAAGACTCACATGCCCCTCCCAGAGCCCCTCCTGCAGCCCCTCCTGCAGCCAAGGGCTCTGCTGAGCTTCAGGTCCAGGGTAGATAATGCGTGTGTCAGTGTGTGTTGGAGGAGGGTCAGGGTGGTGGGTTAATTTTAAAATTTAACTTGCTTTCCTTTTTCCCACAGGGAAAAGGAGTGGGAACAGGTTTCTAAAAATAGCCTGGCCTGTCAAAACTGTTAACTATCAGGCAGGGCAAGGATGGTGGCTGCTGGGGAGGGAGAGCGGGAGCTGCGGAGGAGCCAGCCTGGCCCTTCCTGGTGCCGGTGCCTCCCCACCTCCACCCCAGGCAAAACCAGCCTTGGTCCTAGGGCATGGCAGCTGCTCGGGCAGTGCCAGGAGCCCCTGGATGGGGTCCATGGCCACTCCACGACAGCCAGTGAAGAATGGTACTCACCCCCACCCCTGTGTGAGACCCTGGACCTGGGCACACACTTTGTTCTCCCCCCTCCCTCCTGACAGCCACGCAGAGTCCAGTTATCATCACGCCTGCCTTCGTGGGCGCAGGCGAGCACAGCCCCACAGCTCAAAGTCAACTCCCCGTGATCCACAAGTCACACTTAACACCCCGGGCCACCTGCCCTCACAGAGGCACTGGGGGTCCTTTCAGGAACAACACAAGACCCTGGGGCCACACAGGGTCCCCGCTGCCATGTCCTGCAGGTCAGACCCAACAGTCCCAAAGAAGAGCCCACATGAAGAGGATTTTGTTTTGAAAAAGCCAAGAAACAAAACACTGGATTCCTTTTGAGAAACATTCTATACATGAAGATGCAAACAAATTATGGGAGGCAAAGAACACGGTGCAGCTAAAATCAGCATGCATGTTAATCCAAACATCACACAGTATCCAAAATGCACCAGAAATGTCAGCCTGGAGCTCGTGTGTGGGAAAGTGCTCCATTCACTTCGGCATTTGCTCACACTCATCTGCTGCAGCCCACGGCCTGCCTGGCAGGCGGGAGACCCACGCCTCCCTTGGAGCACAGAGCCAGGTGCCTCGGGCCTCGGGTATCGGGCTGAACCAGTCCCCAGGGCTGCCTTCGGGGGAGCTGCGTGGCTGGGTTGTGAGATGGAAACTGAGGATCCCACAGTCTTCTCTGCCCACTCCCCAGGCTTGCTGGGAGCCGCGGGGACGCTGCCTCCTGCACACGGTTGTGTTCAGTTATCTCAGCAGCCTTGCCTGATCCATCTTCACATGGCTGTTTAGACATGGCCTCATCACCTCCCAGGCCACTTACATCTCAGCCCTACCAAACCACACTTTATAACAGGAATGGGCAAGTGCCTCTTTGAGGGCTTCCTAGAGGCCCAGCACTTTCGGGCCATCCGCTCCTGTAACCTGGCAGCCCACCCGTGCGGTCAGCATCTGCCCCATCGAGGTAGCAGGGGAATATGCCACCACACTCACACAGCTAGCAAGGGGCAGTGCTGGGGGGACACCCAGACTTCCCTCTCTGACCATCCATGTGCTCCTGGCTATTTGCTCCCAAGTGCCCTGCGCTGGGATGAAGGCTAAGTACATCTGTGACTCTGGAAGCCTGTGTGGGTCCCAGGGGAAGGCCAAGTGGGAGGGAGATGGTCAGAAAAACCGAGAACATCCCTTCTGTAGGCAAGGCCTCAGTGGGGCATTTGAAGGAGGAGCTCTGATAAAGGCGGGCCCTGCCAGCAGCCTGCTCGGGCTCCCATCCCTGTGCCTGTCCCTCCTGACCCAGGGGAAGGACATTTGGTGTGGATCATCCTTCTCAGTAATGGGGTTATTCAGGGCCTGGCCGGGCTGGGGAACATGACGCCGCGTTGCTGGTGAGCAGGAACAGCAGGTGTTTGTCGATGCATCTGCGGAAAATGCTCGCAGCACAATCTCTACATCAGGACACACACGGGCAAGGACACAGGGAAATTGAATCTTATTACTAATTAATGGCTTTAATGCCTATGATTAGGCCTCAAAACAGCCTATTTTCTGAAAGATAAGTTTAGCCCTGTTTGAACAGGAACTTAAGTGCTCTGCTGCCGCTGACGCAGAGAGCTCGGCTCCACTGATCACATTCAGAAGTTCCGAGCCCACCACCTAGAGTTTCAGAAACTGTGAGCTGAGGATGAGAGAGGCTGGGTGGTGCCTTGTTCTTCTGCAAGAGAAGCCACAGTGGGGGCGCGGACAAGCGTGGGGTAGGGGTTCAGAGACCACAGCCAGTCCTCACAGGGGAAGGCAGGCCACCATCTCTGCCCTGAGAGGCAGGCTGCAGGCACTGCCCGCAATCCAAGGGGTAGGGGTTCTCACCAGGGCTGATCTGGCCCCGGGGGACACTTGGTGAAGTCTGGAGACATTGCTGGTTGTCACATGTGGGGGAGCGGGTGCTACTGGCATCCAGTGCATAGAGAGCATGGCGGCACATCTGCAACACACAGGACAGCCCCACAGCACAGGGCCATGTGCCCCAGATGTCCATCTGTCCAGGTGGAGAGTAGATACGGTTGGATGTTTGTCTCCACCAAATCTCGTGTTGAAATCCAATCCCCAGTGCTGGAGGTGGAGCCTGGTGGAGCTGACGTGGGGGTGGATTTCTCATAAGCAGTTAGCACCAGCCCCTTGGTGCTGTCCTTGCGATAGTGAGTGATTTCTCATGCGGTCCCACCGTTTAGAAGACTGTGGCACTTCCTCCTCCCTCTCTATTGCTCCTGCTCCTGCCATCTGACATGCCTGCTCCTGTTCTGCCTTCCGCCATGAGTAAAGGCTCCCTGAGGCCTCCCCAGAAGCCAAGCCATGCTTCCTATACTGCCTGCAGAACCACGAGCCAATTCAACCTCCTTTCTTTATAAACTTCTCAAAAGAAGACATTTATGCGGCCAACAAACATATGAAAAAAAGCTCATCATCACAGGTCCTTAGAGAAATGCAAATCATACCACAGTGAGTTACCATGTCATGCCAGATAGGATGTCAATCATTAAAAAGTCGGGAAACAACAGATGTTGGAGAGGATGTGGAGAAATAGGAACGCTTTTACACAGTTGGTGGGAGTGTAAATTAGTTCTACCATTGTGGAAGACAGGGTGGTGATTCCTCAGGGATGTAGAACCAGAAATACCATTTGACCCAGCAATCCCATTACTGGGTATATACCCAAAGGGTTATAAATTGTTCTACTATAAAGACACATGCACATGTATATTTATTGCAGCACTGTTCACAATAGCAAAGACTTGGAACCAACCCAAACGCCCATCAATGATAGACTGGATAATGAAAACATGGCACATATACACCATGGAATACTATGCAGCTATAAAAAGGATGAGTTCATGTCCTTTGCAGGGACATGGATGAAGCTGGAAACCATCATTCTCATCAAACACACATAAGAACAGAAAACCAAACAGCACATGTTCTCATTCATAGGCAAGAGTTGAACAACGAGAACACAGGGACACAGGGAGGGGAGCATCACACACTGGGGTCTATTGGGGGATTGGGGGCTAGAGGAGGAATAGCATTAGGAGAAATACCTAATGTAGATGACAGGCTGATGGGTGCAGTGAACCACCATGGCACATGCATAGCTACCTAACAAACTTGCAGGTTCTGCACATGTATCTCAGAGCTTAAGTACAACAACAACAACAAAACAACAATAGTAATGACCACCCAGCCTCGGGTGTTCCTTGACAGCGATGCAAGAACAGCCTGACACGAGCCCTTGAGGGAAGGAAGGCTTGGGGCTCACAGGGCAGTGCACAACCCACCCTGCTGAGAATAGGGCCGTAGATCCTCAGGAGCAGTCCCTGTCACGCTGCCAGCTGGTCGGCTTTGGGCAATGGTGGCAGCCCACACACACAAGCACTCGCACATGCACAGACTCACACACACTCACACAGGCGCCTGTCCCATCTGCACAGACTCACATACACACTCACACAGGTGCCTGTCTCCCCTGCACAGACTCACACA
>NW_022436943.1:62607332-62617558 GCF_009761245.1 Sapajus apella
ACACAGGCACCTGTCTCCCCTGCACAGACTCACACACACACAGTGCATGTCTCCCCTGCACACTCACACACTCACACAGGCACCTGTCTCCCCTGCACAGACTCACACACACACTCACACAAGTGCATGTCTCCCCTGCACAGACTCACACACACACACAGGTGCCTGTCTCCCCTGCACACTCACACACTCACACAGGCACCTGCCTCCCCTGCACAGACTCACACACACACTCACACGGGTGCATGTCTCCCCTGCACAGACTCACGCGCTCACACAGGCACCTGTCTCCCCTGCACAGACTCACACACACACTCACACAGGTGCGTGTCTCCCCTGCACACTCACACACTCACACAGGTGCCTGTCTCCCCTGCACAGACTCACACACACACTCACACGGGTGCATGTCTCCCCTGCACAGACTCACACAGGCACCTGTCTCCCCTGCACAGACTCACACACACACTCACACAGGTGCCTGTCTCCCCTGCACAGACTCACACACACACTCACACAGGTGCCTGTCTCCCCTGCACAGACTCACACACACACTCACACGGGTGCATGTCTCCCCTGCACAGACTCACACAGGCACCTGTCTCCCCTGCACAGACTCACACACACACTCACACAGGTGCCTGTCTCCCCTGCACAGACTCACACACACACTCACACAGGTGCCTGTCTCCCCTGCACAGACTCACACACACACTCACACAGGTGCATGTCTCCCCTGCACAGACTCACACACACACGCACACAGGTGCATGTCTCCCCTGCACACTCACACACTCACACAGGCACCTGTCTCCCCTGCACAGACGCACACACGCTTGCCCATAATGCCAGGGGCTGGGCTCCGGCACCCCTTCCAGCCCGGATGTTGTATGGATTGGCACTAAAGTCAAGGCAGGGCAGCAAAGTGGTCACAAGCCCAGCTCAGGGGCAGCTCTGCCCTCGCCCTGCTGGGTGGTTGCTGGCACACTAGAACCCCAGTTGCCTAACACAAAGGGACAGGGACAGTGCACAGGCCACTCTGCGTGGGACGCAGCTCTGCAACCCAGGACTCAGCACTGCTGTCGCGCCTCTGCAGTGCAGGCGGGGTAGGGGTGTGGAAGGAGCCCCTCGACAAGGATTCCACTGTCACTGCGTGGCCAGGCTCCCAGGAGCTACTTGTCCATAGCCCAGCTTTCAGCACACAGGTCACCTCCCACAGGGAGCCCTCCCTGATTTCCCCAAATAAAGCAGAGGCCTGGCACCTATCCTTTTTTTCTGTCCCCGTCAACATTCACCCTGTGGTAGACTCCAGGCCTGTGCTGGTACGGAGGCTTCAAGCATGGACAGCACAGTCCCCTGTTCCTGTCTGCTGGGGAGACAGACACTCAGATGGCAGGTTTAATCTCATTCAAGGTCCTGAGATGGGGTGTGGCCAGGGGAGCAGGGGGACCTCCCCGTCACAGGAGAGCTTTCTGGAGGACATGCCTGAGTGGAAAACTGAAGGGTGGGAAGAATTATCCAGATGACAGCAGGCAGGAAGCGCCTAGAGGCAGAGAGAAGAGCGTGAGCAGAGGCCGAAGAGCATGGTCTGCGTGTGATGCACGCGTGTGTGCATGTGCCTGGCATTAGTGCGAGCTGGGGCCAAGAGCATGGTCTGTGGAGAGGCCTCCCTCCTGACTCCCTCCCCGCCCACTACTCCTGGCCCCCACCCTGCTCTGCTCTCCTTCATGGCTCTGAGCGCCACTGGGCAGACTCCATCCATGCATCTCAAGCCTGCCCCGTGCCACCTGCCCCAGGAGCTTCCGAGAGCAGCGGCCTGGCTCCCACTGTGGAATCCTGCCTGGCACTGTGACCCTGTGGTCCCCTAACAATGTGCTGTGGGGAAACAGAGCCTCCTCTCCTCTCAGGAGCTGCCCACACTTGTCCCTGCAACTGAACGTCGTCGGGGACTGGCCTGCAGACATCTTGAACGATCAGCCCTGTCTAAGGTTGTTTCCTGAGGCTGCTGTCTACAGACACGTGTGCCAGAAAAAGGGGACTCCAAGGCCAGATGGAGGCATTCTCACTTACCAAAGGGGGCTGGTTTCGTGAGGCAGGGGCTCCTGGGAGCCTCAGTGGAGCTGAGGCACCGGCACTTCCACGACAGATGAGGGGCCCACTTCAGGGACACACCTTGGGAAAGCCAGAAGTGAACCCTGTCCAGAAACTGTGTGCTCCTCAGGGCAGGGCCATGACCTGGCTGTCCCCTCGGCTCCCGTTCCTGGCACCCTATCTCCAGGAGCACTGCTGGGGACCCAGAGCTTCTACCTGGGAGTCCTTGGTGGCTGAGGCTATGCCGGTCCCTGCCATCCTCAGAGGGGCTGGCGGGGACAAGCGCTTAGTAAAGACAGCCATCTTTACCATATGGCTCAACCTGCGGGCGTCATCTGCCATTCTGCACAAACAGCATTGCAAGGCCTAGAAGTCACTGGACTTTTCAGGCCGTTCACATGGCAGAGGCCATGCCATCCTGAGTCACCTGACATCACGCCTATGGCCCAAGACAGAGCCACCTCCTTTCCTAAGCCTGGGGTGAGGAGAATACAGGGAATGAAAAGAAAAGGGCCAGTATTTATTGAGCACTTACTATGGGCCAGGTATTTCTCATCCCTTTGCCTACTTAGGCCTCTCAACTCCCCAGGAAAAATAACTGATCAGTCTTGAAGGGAGGCAAAGACAATGTGCAAACACCAAAGATGTCGCCGCAGGCCCAGGTCCCCTCTGGGCCCTGCTGAGGAAGGGCTGGAGCCCAGGTGTCCTGGCTCCAGCACAGAGCCTGCTCTTCTCTGCAGGGTTTGCATCACGCCCACAGCCCCATTTATCTGACAGCAATGGCGGGAGGAAGGGCACTGCTGAGAAGTCCGGACAGCCAGGCAGCCCTCCTGAGTGTTTGCAATTAATTCCCCGTGAGCCCTTCGGCAAGATGCCACACTGCTCCCGGACACAGAGATCTCAAAACACTGCCTATGAGATGAGGAGTCAGACCAGATGATCCCCAGGGACCCTCCCAGCGCCAGCAGCCTGTGTTTGTGTGATTCAAACACAGCTTTTCCCCTGAGCCGCACATGGCTTAATTGCCAGGCAATGCAGCTGATAGGATCTGTAATCAAAGCTGGGCAGAGAGGGGCTGGAGGCGGCAGGGAGGAGTGAAGTCATCAGTAAGTGGACACTCTGATGAGTGCTTACAGTCATCACTTGGCATCTGAAAGCATCCTTTTCAATTATCTGAAAAATAATCCGCAAACTAACCTGAGACCCAGGGTACACAATTAAAGTGTTGGGAAACAGAGATGCCGTGAGGCTCTCCTGGGCCAGCGAGCGTGAGGGGTGGGAGCCGGACCTCTGGAACTGACAATCAGCTGCGCACAAGCCAATTACTACCTGAGATGGGCCCTCAAGATGGCACGAGGGGAATGGGTCCCAGCGAGAAGGCACAGGGTCATTAACCCATGGTGAACACCCCTCAACAAACGCAATATGGGAAAAGGTGGCCAAACTCAAATTGCCCTCTTTAAGAATCTGACACTCTTGGTAAGAGCATGAAATGGAGGAGAGGAAGGGGAGGGGGGAGGGAGGAGGGAGGGGGGAGGTGACGATGGTGATGATCTGCTCAAGAGGCTTCACAAACATATTCAGGTAGCTCAGTCCATTTAAGCAGAGCCCTGCTCCGCCCTATCTGAGGCCCTGGGCCAGTCACTGAGTGATACTGGCACCAGCACAGTGGGAGGAGCTGAAGTCACTTCATCTGGTAGGTAGTTGGTTCCCGTCCAGAGACCCTGATCCAGTGATGCACCAGACACCTCCCCATCCCCCCCAGCCAGCGGCCACTCGTTGAATGCATGTGTCTATGGATTTGTCACTTCTGGACATTTCCTATAAATGGAATCATACACCATGTGACCTTCCGTGCCCGTCTGTTTTCACTTAGCATAATGTTTTCAAGGTTCATCCATGCTACAGCCTGTGTCTGCACTTCATTCCTTTCGGAGCTGAGTAATATTCCACGTTATGGCTATGCCGCGTTTTGTTTATCCATCATCAGCTGATAAACATTTGTGTGATTTTCACCTTTTGGTTATTATGAATAGCAGTGCTATGAAGGTTTGTGTAAAAGTGTTTGTGTGACCATATATTCTCCTGGGTATATATCCGCAAGCAGAAGTGCTGGGTCATAGGGTAGCTTTATGTTTAACTTTGTGAGGAACTACTGGACTGTTTTCCAAAGTGGCTGTGCTCTGACATTCCCACCAGCAGTGGGAGGGTTCCAGTTTTTCCACATCCTCAACAACACTGTCCGACTTTTTGATTCTTGCCGCGCTAGCTGATGAGAAGCCCTATGTAACCGTGGTTTTGATTTGCATTTCCCAAATGACTAATGAATGGTGTTGGGCATCTTTTCATGGCTGCTTGGCCATTTATATTTCTCTTTGAAAAAATGTCCCTTCAAGTCCTTGCCCATTTTTAAATTGGGTTATTTGTCTTTCTTTACTGTTGAGTTGAAAGAGATCTTCATATATTCTGGATACCAGTCCCTTATTGGATATATGGTTTGCAAATATTTCCTTCCAGCCGGTGTGTTGTCTTTTCACTTTCTTGATGGTGTTCTTACAAACACACATTTTTAATTTTGATGAAGTCCTTTATTTATTTATTTATTTAGGTAGACAGACAGACAGACAGACAGACAGTCTTGCTCTGTTGCCCAGGATGAAGTGCAGTGGCGTGATCTTGGCTCACTGAAACCTCTGCCTTCCTGGGTTCAAGCAATTCTCCTGCCTCAGCCTCCCCGGTAGCTGGGATTCCAGTGCCCACCACCACGCCCAGTGAATTTTTTGTATTTTTGGTAGAGACGGGGTTTCACCACGTTGGCCAGGCTGGCCTCAAACTCCTGACCTCAGGTGATTGGCCTACCTAAGCCTCCCAAAGTGCTGGGATTACAGCCATGAGCTACCGTACCTGGCCATATTTATTTTTATTTTTCTGCTAGTACTTCTTGTGCCCTACCTAAGAAACCACTGCCAAATCCACGGCCATGGAAGAATTATCTCTGCGTTTTCTCCTCGAAGTTTTATAGTTTGAGCGGTCATAGTCAGATATTTGACCAACTTCCTTCTTTCGCATAAGGATCTCTGGTTGTTCGAGCGCCACTTGTTGAAAATCCGATTCTTTCGCTATGGAACTGTTTTGGCAGCCGTGTTGAAAATCGCTTGCTGTAAATGCGAGGGTTGGTTTCTGGACACTTGTCTTCAGTCTATTGATCTGTGCGTCTGTCCTCAGGCCGGCACCGCAGTGTCCTGATTATTGCAGCTTTGTATTAACTTTTGAAACTGGGAAGTGTGAGTTGTCTAACTTCGCTCCTCTTTTTCGGGATTATTTTTGCTATTCTGAGTTCCTTGAATTTCCGTATGAATTTTAGGATCAGCAGCTTGTCACTTTCTACCAAGAAGCCAGCTGGGATTTTGACAGAGCTTGTGTTGAATCTGTAGATCAATGTGAGGAGTGTTGCCATCTTAACAAAATTAAGTCTTCCAATCCATGAACACAGGGTGTCTATTTATTTAGGTTTTCAAAAATGTCTTTATAATTTCTTTTAACAATGTTTTGTAATTTTCAGTGTACATGCTATGCTCTTTTTATGTTAAATGTACTCCTAAGAATTTTATGCTTTTCTGCTGCTAAATGTAGATGGAAGTTTCTTAATACCATGTTTGGATTGTTCACTGCTGGTGTATATAAACACAATTGATTTCTGTATACCAATCTTGCATGGCAATAGAGACTTTTAAACAGAGCTGCGATTTAGAAATACTCCTTTAGCACTCTAAAGAGAGCATGCTGGAGATCCTGGAGACACTGCAATCATAAGGGGGTTGATGGGTAACCCAGGATGAGAAGATAGGAACCCGGGCAACGGCTGCGATTGCTCCTGACTGCTTGCTTGTTTGGGGCTTTCAAAGATGGGGAGGTAGGGAGGTCTGGACAGGGTGTGGCCCAGGGTGTGGCTTTCTCAGGATCTGTGCTTTGAAAGAGGTCAGCCCTGTCAGGGCACGAGTAAATAAGCTCCCTACGGAAGGTGCGATCTGGTATGCCCGTGGTTCTCTTCTGAAGCTCAGGGTCCCGGTCAACACTTCTCTGAGTTTATCTGGGAACCACATAACCAGATCTGAGAAGCACTCTTGCATCAGCTCCTGCTCTCATAAATTACCACAAACTTGGTGGCTTAAAATAAGAGAAGCGTCTTCCCTGACAGTTCTGGAGGCTGGATATCTGACATCGGTGCCACTGGGCAAGGTGTCAGTGGGGATGTACTTTCTCTGGAGGAGATTCTGTTCCCCGTCTTCCTCAGCTTTCGGGGGCCACTGGAATTCCTTTGTTTGTAACCACATCACTCCAGTATCTACCTCCTCCTCTTCCGTGGGTAAAAGTTCCCGTCTCTCTCTCAGAAAAATGCACGTGATGGTGTTTAGAGCCTTAGATGGTTTGGATTTGTGTCCCCACTCAAATCTCATGTTGAGTTGCAATCCCTAATGCTGAAGGTGGGGCCTGGGGGGAGGTGACTGGACCCTGGTGGGAGGTGACTGGACCCTGGTGGCAGGTGACTGGACCCTGGTGGTGCTGTTCTCCTGATAGATTTTCTTGTTTCGTTGTTGCTGTTTTATAGCAGTGCGAGAATGGACTAATACATACCCCACCCACATAATCCAGGATAATCCACCCATCTCAAATTCCTTAATCGCATCTGCAAAGATCTACCCCACCTTTTTGGCACTATAAGGTAACATTGACACGTTCCGAGATGGGGACATGCTTTTGGAGGGATGTGTTTCCGCCGACCACACTGCTCCTTGTGCAGATGAGGGTAACACTATAGACACATGGCATCCCCACAACCACATCCATGGAGGCCCCTCCCTTCCCCTCCCTGAACCACCAACTGAAGCCACCGGTCCACCACTGGCTCCCACACAGGTCTGTTTTCTCAGACTGCATTTGCTATCCAGCCTCGGGGGCTCCAACAGACTCCGTATCCCCCATTCTGCATCACCCCCATGAAAACTCTGTGCCCTGTCTCCAACTGTCCACACCGAGTCCCTGGGTAAGGAGCATGGGAGAGCTCCCACGAGCTCTGAGAGCAGTAGCGGGAAGAACGTCCTGCCCTGGCCGGCCTGGCACGGGAAGGAGAGGGGCCAGGCAGCCTTGGGAAAGGCCCTGTGGCCCCATGGGCTGGGGCTTGTAACCCCTTTACAGAGCCCAACATTGTGCTAAGCATGGGGCCACTCAGGCAAATACAACAGAACTGCTGTCCCCAAGGGCACCTCAGTCCAACAAGGAAAGGCAGGTAAGGAAACTGACCACTATCCTCCACAGAGGGAAGTGACGCAGGGCCCTGAAGGCAGCAGCTCAGACAGGCACGGAGACAGACAAAGGGCAGGACCAGCTCCAGAGGCAGGCAGATTCCGCAGACGCGTGGAAGGCACAGCAAGCAGATGCCACAAGACAACCACACGTGCCAGCAGCTGGCCAGGTGTCAAAAGACGAAGTGGGCGTTACGCTGGATGGGCCACCCTCTGTGCTCCTGCCCCTGGGGTGCCTCTGGCTGAGGTCCCCAGCTACTGCACCATGTGGTGCTTTGAGAGCCGTTGCCTGTGCCATGCTGATTACTACTGCCATAACCACCTACGCCAGGGCAGCATGTGGCTGGCCAAGGCCTGAGAAGCAGTCAGGTCCAAGAACTCAGCCAACAGGGCCAAAGAATTGGGTGACCAGCGCTGCTGTCCTGGGAGCACGTGCCTTGGAGGCTGAGAGAGACTGAGCTGCTGGCAGAGGACCCGTGCATCCACACCGAGGGGCCAAGAGCAGGGTTTCTGGTGGGTCCATGAGGAAGTAGGAAGGTCATTTGGAAAGACCAGCTGCTTTGTGGGTCCCCTGTCCTAAAGCTGAGGGGCAGTGAGATGTGTGGCTCCCAGAAAGAGCAGGTGCCCATCGTGGGAAGAAGCGGACAGCTGTTCCCGAGGTGGCCACTGCTACTGCCCCAGAAGGCGTGTTTTTCATCTGTGTGGCAGACGGGACTCCAAGACATTCAGTCGCTGGCTGCAGATCCCAGAGCTGGTCCATGGAAGGGCAGGGACTGGAGCCCAGGAGTGCTGTCTCTGAAATCACACTCTTCCTACCCCTCTGGTAGCTGTCATTTGGTGGGATGGGTATTTCCACAGGGACAAGTGTGAAGTGATGTGCTGTGGTGCCAGGGGAATGAGGGTGGGGACAGACAACACAATGCCTTCCTCTTCCTGGGGTAACTCAGCTGGTGGCCTCCCTGCTTAGATGTGTCCTCCTGAAGGCGACAGTCCTTATCCCCTGCTCACATTGGACCCCACACCCCAGCATCCCAGCCTGGACCCCTCCTGAGCCAGGGCGCTCACCAGGAGCAAAGCCATAGGCATCAGGGCTTACAAGTGAGTGGCGAGTGGGTGTGGCAGGAATCTGGGCGGGGCAGAGCCCATGCCTGTGGGGAGGGGCATCCGGCCCCCAAGGAGGCAGGGTGTCTGGAGCTCCTTCCCTACTCCCCTTTCCCTGGCTGTGTCCACTGTTATGTGAGGGAAGCAGAGGCACTGAAAACACCAGGCACTGTCACCTGTAACCAGGTACTGTGAAAGGGGGATGGGAAAGTAGGGGGCAGGGTAGTTATCAGGCAGGATTACTGTTCCAGCCAGGAGGCACTGTGATTTTTAGAGTTCTGGGTTTGAACTGCGCAGCCACAGGCGGGACCCGCCAGAAATCTGCACGAACTCGTGTGTGTCAGTTACGCTGTGTTACCGCCTTTCTTCAATTCTGTTCTTTATCCTGAAACCTCTCAAGTGCCAATTAGCTACTAAATGGGATTTGCCAAGCATGCAAACACTGAATTGGTGGTCTGCCTGTTAACAATCAGCCTCTCTCGGCAAACTCCTAATGCAGGACTGGGCCTGCAGAATTGCCAGGGGGTCCCTGAGGCCTGCGGACATGGTTCCTGGACCTCTCCTGGGGCTCCAGAGGATCCTGCCCACCCAGGTGCTCTAAGCAGAGTCCACGCAAGGCGCTATGTCCCCCAGGAATCGGCTGCAGCTTGACTGTCTCGCTCTAGGCTCCTTCCTCCAGCCCGCTCCTCTTCCCTCCTCTCCACTCTCTGCTTCCCATGCAACCCGGTACAGATAGCACAGGTCAGCTGAGCACAACCTCTGTGCCAGGCAGGGAGCAAACAGGGTGGAGAATCTGTCCCCACACAAATGCACTTGGAGTGAAGACTGACCACCTGATCACTGGATGGGAGACACCAGCGAGAAAATGAGGCCACAGGTTCCTGCTCACACCTCTGCTTTGCTGGCCCCACGGGGACTGGCTACTGACAAGGAGAGGGGCTGTGTTTGGGAGAAAAGGGTCCCTCAGTGATCTGAGGTCCTGGCTACAGGAGGGGTCCCTGGGGCAGTAGAGAAGTGCGATCCCACCCTGGATCGCACCACCACCCAGCGGCGACTCAGGCATCCCCCGGCCCTCGGACTGAGCTTCTTCAACTTTGAAATGAGCTTGCTACTGAATGATTCACAGGATCGCTGTGAGGAGGAACTATCATAGTGACTGCAAGCTTTCAAATCCTGTAAGACGCTTATGTTAGGCCAGAAGAGGAAAGGTGAGTAATAGTCTCTTTTACGGGCCAGAGATCAACTAGCATTCACTGCTGCTGCTGATGGCAATCTTTCTATGTGCAACATTCTGTTTGGAAAAAATGACTGTCTGTGCCTCTAGGCTCTGATGGGAGAACTGGAGCTTTGCAGTGTAGGCATCAGCAGGGTGTGGAATGTGAGGTGTGTGTGCATGTTGTGTGTCAGTGTGTGTTGTGTGTGCATCCATATGTGAATGTGTATGCGAAGGTGTGTGTGTGTGTGCTGAGTGTGAGCGTGTTGTGTGTGCACATTCACATGTGAATGTATATGTAAAGGTGTGTGTCTATTGCTGTTGTGTGAGTGTGCTGTGTGCGTGTTGTGTCAGTGTGTGTGCATCCGCATGTGAATGTATGTGTATGGGAAGGTGTGTGTGTGCTGTTGAGTGTGAGTGTGCTGTGTGCATGTTGTGTGTCAGTGTGTGGTATGTGTATCCGTATGTGAATGTGTATGTGAAGGTGTGTGTCTGTGTGCTATTGTGTGAGTGCGCTC
>NW_022436943.1:62617568-62630711 GCF_009761245.1 Sapajus apella
TGTGCATGTTGTATATGTCACTGTGTTGTGTGTGCATCCCTATGTGAATATGTATGTGAAGGTGTGTGTCTGTGTGCTGTTGCGTGTGTGTGTGTGTCACAGGCTCCCGTCAGGCACACAGCCTCTCAGGAAGGGAACCTCAGGAGGAAACTCTAGAGCGGCAAGTCCTACAGCCTGCCCTGACCTCCAGCCCTGCTGGCAGAAACGGACTCTGCCACTGCCTAGGAGAGGGGATGCAGCTGCTTCTGTCTCTGTTGTGCCATACACAGTGCCAGGGCACACAGCCAAGTCACACAGGAGCCCACCCTCCAGACGGTGCAACTGCAGGGAAGCCTCAGGCCCAGCACCGCTCTCCGTGCAGACAGGCCACAAGCCCACAGTCGGAAGGTGTGCACACACAGACCCCAACACGGCGGGATGCCGACACCACCCATGGTTCACGTTCCACCTGTCACCTGCACATATCAGCCCATCAACAAATGTTCACTTCCTTCCCAGTTTACTGGCAGAAGGTTTTCCAGAGAACTCCAAACCCATTATTCTCAAAGAAGACGTGTGGATGTCCCCCGAGTCTCTGGAAGGCAGGGCTGTTTCTCGAGATGGATGCATCACGCTATCTAGTTTCTTTTCTCAGATTCTGCTGCCCCACTTTACCACTTCCCCAGGAGGACCAGGCTGTGGCTGGGATTTTTATTTCAGTTGCTTTGGCAGCAGTCGGAAATAAATGATGTCCAAATGTGTCATTTGAACTTTCGGTAGAGTTTACCATAGATGAAGCCAAGGTGGTCCCCAATCACCTTTCTCCAGCGAGTCCCTCAAGTGTGCAAACAACATGACTACCACTGCTACAACCCACCACCGCCACCAAGCACCACCACCGCTGCCACCAACACCCCCCCCACGCCAACCAAGGCAGCTCTCTCCCTGCATCCTCCCTCATGCAGTGCTTCAGACATGTTACCAAATCCTCATGAGGCCCCCTGAACGGGGAGGAGTATAAACTTCAACCAAGCAAAGGTCCCACCCGCCACGATGGCTGGGTACAGCAAGCTGGAATTCGGTCCAGGTCCTCAAGTGGCAACACTCATGGCATGCTTCATGCATGAACTCACTAAGGCTCCTCCCCTGGAGAGGGGTTCTCATGTTGGGGTCCAGGGGCATGACAGAACCTGAGGGAGGTGCCCCCCCATCATGCACCCCATTGGGGCTGCAGGTGAAGGTCAGACTATAGGTCTCTCCCAGCCTCCTTCCACTGTTGGATCCACGCCAAACTCCGCGGAGACCCCCTGGATGCAGAGTCGGCATACCCCTGTGTGTCCTCTGGGGAGTTTCAGTGGCTTTGTGGAATCTAGGGTGGCATGAGGTGTGTCTGGGCTGCCTCCTGCCCGGAAGTCGGAAAACTCCAGGCCATGCACAGGCATCCAAAGCCCACCCAATCCAACCTCCTCCCAGGGCAGGGCCCTCACTAGGGTTGGAAGTGGGAGAACCCCACGCTCCGTGAGCGGGAGCAGACCTGGCAGCCCTGCCATTCGCCAGCTGTGCACTTGGGGTAAGACACTGAACATTCCGCTTTGTTCTCTCATTTGCCAAGAAAGTGTTTACTGAGCATCCAGTGTGGGTTCGGCACTGTGCGTGGGACTTTCGTCTAGGGGTCAGGGCTGGCCAGGGCCCTCTACTATGCAGGGGCGGTGAATTAATGATTTTGAGTAGTACATATTTTGACATATAAAACTTTTCAAAATGCAGAGTCCACAAGAGGAGTTATAAAAGGAGCCCGTAGGATGAGTGGGAAGGCTGGTGATTCCTGACACGTATTAAAAAGATCAACCACAGACCCAGAGAACGCAGCCTTAGAGAACAGTTATTAAGTATAGACTAAACTACACAGAAGGGAGAAGGAGGGCTCATGATACTCTTTAAAGCACCAGAAAGCCCACTCCAGATTGGACTAAAATGCAAGCCTATAAGTGTCTCACTGTATAAAAGCCTGGTTAAGGCTAACCTGTAATCACCACGTACCCACATAATCACATAATGATGCCTTCAGAGGCTGGGGTGTGCGCAGAGCACGCTGGAGAAGGAAGCCCAAGCTCTCAGCGTAACAGTCAAGGGCTGCCAAGTGTAGCTCTAGGAGAACGGGGCGTTAATTGAGAGCCTCCTACCTGCCAAGTATCATGCCAGGCACTAAACATAAACTCCGAGGGCTTAACCCCAACCATCATCCTACACGGCAGCTGCTGCTCCTGTTGCCAGCAAGGAAGCCAAGGCTCCCGGAGATGCAGTGATCACCTACGATCAAAGGGAGCAGTGGATCTCTGCCATTTTCTTTGTGTGGTCACACAAACTCAGCCCCTTCCCATGGGTGGGACTTGGGAGGGGGAGATTTCCCTCCCGTGCGTGGCCGTGGTGGAACACAGGTCCTAGCTGGTTTACTGACTGCAGGGAGAGCTTCCCTATCCCCTCTGTCATTGTCCTTGGCAGCTAAGGTGGAGGTACATGATCTTGGCCACATGGACGTTTCCACTTGGGGCTCAGCATGAAATGATTTGTGGCAGCAACAACAGGATCAAGAGTGGAGCAGCAGCAGCCTCAGGTGCCAGAGGCAGCTCCTCAAGGGTGTGCCTGAACCAGCCAGTGTTGGGGTGTGATCTTTAGCTGAGGTCCGGCAGCAGGAGAGCCTCCTGAGTCCCCATTCTGACTCTGGGCGGCTTGGTGAACTCCCGATGGCCTTCCCGGCACTGCTGTTCTGCTGCAATTGGTCAGAGTCCGTTTCTGTGGCTGGCAGCTGAGAACCCTGATTCTCAAGCTGCAGCTGCTGGATTCACACCAAGTGCTTCCCATCAGAGCCCACCCAATCCAACCTCCTCCCAGTGCAGGGCCCTTGCCAGGGTCGGAAGTGGGAGAACCGCTTCCTTTAGGATCCTCCTTCTCGTGATGGGGAGAGGGAAGCTCCCTCAATCCTCTGTGCACGTGCATGGGGGAGAAGAAGCTTGCAGAAGGCGCGGGGGTGTGGAGGAAAGTTGTCTTTCAGCTTGACTTTGGAAAAGAACCAGCGCTTTGGTGGGCTGTGGGCCAGGAAGGCCCAGGCACTGAACGGCCTCCGGAGAGCGGCTTGCTGATGCCTTCGAGACACCTTCAGCCGACCAAGAGCCCTTGGAGGCAGGAGGAAGCCTGCACCTAATAATGCCCTGCACAGCCCATCCACTCAGAAGGACTGTGGCTTCCCAGGGAAGGGACGGACGACTTGGGAAGCCAAGGGTTTCCAGCATAGAGAGCTGGGCTCTCTGTGGGGTGAGGAGGGGTCAGAAAGTGTCCCCAGCGGGTAAGGAGTTCTTTGAAGAGACACGATTGCTGCTAAGGCCGTAGCAGCACAGGACACACCAGCCAGTTACAGGGATCAACCAGTTACCCAACCCCAGAATCCCACGCCACACGACCCAGGCACTCAGAAGAGTCTCTAAACTCCGAGGGGCCAAGCGGACAGCTGGCAGCCCTCCTGGCCAGTACAGGTGGCAGCTTTGGTAAAACTAACAGCAGGGAGGAACATGAACTTGCTTAACTGATTCCCTTCCATTAATAAAACAGAGGGCCCTACACTGGGCAGGTCACAAATATGCCCTTGCTTAATCACGAACAAAAATCTGCAAGGAAAACCCAGCGAACAACACAGGAGAGGACAGGAGCTGCCCCAAACACAACCATGGGCGGAGGTACTGTGGATGCAAGTGCACAGAGACTGAGGCAGTGCTCTGCAAGAGCTGGGGGGTCGGCACCAACTGGGGCTTCTGTATAACTCCTCCCTGTTTAATGCCCAAGAAATGCCTTCTTTGACTGTAGGCAGAGAGGTTGGTAACAGCCTTAAAGGCAAAGTGGTGTAGAGTGCACAGGAGAAGCTCAGTATAAATACGAGAAATAAAATATGAGCAATGAAGCTCTGTTGAATGAACAAAGCGCAGGCATCAGATGGGCGGGTACTGGAGGCAGGGATGAGCTCTGGCTTTGCTTTGGATGGGCTGGACTCATCACATGAGAATTTCTCCACAGACAGGAAGGGCATTCTGATGTGGGGGCAGGCACAAATGGCACACACATCCTTACAGGTGGGTATCTTGTTGGCACAGAGGAGGGCAGGAAGTGGGAAGTCCTCACTAAAGTCACGGAGCCCGAGGATCACAGGGGAGTGCAATTAGGTGCTGCCGGACCTTATTATTTTTTTAACTTCTTCATTGAGACATACTTTACCTACCATACAATTTGCCCATTTAAAGTATACAATTCAGGCTGGGCGCAGTGGCTCACATCTGTAATCCCAGCACTTTGGGAGGCTGAGACAGGTAGATCTCCTGAGGTCAGGAGTTTGAGACCAGCCTGGCCAACATGGAGAAACCCTGCCTCTACTAAAAATAGAAAAAAATTAGGCAGGCATGGTGGTGCACACCTGTAATCCTAGCTAGTCATGCAGCTGAGGCAGGAGAATCACTTGAATCTGGGAGGCGGAGGCTGCAATGAGCCAAGACGGCACCACTGCACTCAGGCCTGAGCAACAGAGTGAGACTCCATTAAAAAAATAAATAAATAAACTATACAATTCAGGGGTTTTAAAATAGATCACAGAGTTGTACAACCATAATGAAATGCATTATTACTTTTCAGGATATTTCTGTCTCCCCTCAGCACTATTTAATGCCAAAACATTCCTAAGTCCCCCTAAAAAGCAACCCTATACTCACTGGCAGTCATTCCCAGCCCTCCCCACCCTGTCTGACAACTACTAATCTACTTTCTGTCAATTCTGGGTGTTCATATAAACAGATTTGCATAACATGTGGCCTTTTGTGTCTGGCTTCTTTCTCTTAGCATAATATTTTAAAATATTCACCTATGTTTTCACATATATTAGTGCTTTGCTCCTTTTTCTGGCTGAGTAGTATTCCACTATATGGATACACCACATTTTATCCATCAGTTGATGGACAGGTAAACAAAAACACTTCAGCTGGCTGTTTCCACGCTTTGCTATTATGACAAATGCTGCCATAAACAGACATGCACAGGTTTTGTGTGGATGTATGTTGTCGTCGCTCTTTGCCCAGGAGTGGATGTGCCTAACTCCAAACCCCTTTGTGATCTCTGACTGGCACCTGACAAAGGTTCCAGCATGGATAAACACCACAGTCTACTGACTGTAATATTTCATTATCAAAAACATCCAATTTGATAACCCAGGAAACAAATGCCAAATTCAGATAATCCACTTAACTTGTCCCACTTAGCATTTATTCAAAAAAGAGGGTAAAAGTCACCCTGAATGGCACAGAAGGCATTTCCGAAACCGACTTCATAGCACAGTCTCGTCCAAAGGCAGATGCAGCAGTTTGCCCTGAGTGTGTCAGCAACACTAGGCGGGCACAGGGACTAGGAGTGAAGCGCCCTCTTCTAGGCACACCTAGAGGCTGACAGTGCTACAGAAGGAGGAGACTGGGAGCAGAGGAATAGCAGGAACCTTCCCAAGAGCCACCCGGGCAAATTCCTGAGCCAGACGGGAGGCAGCATATGAAATCACTGAGTGCAGACGCACCAGCTGGGAGTAAATCTCACTGAAGCAGAGGTCCCGGGTAATGGCTGCCGACTTCCATCTCTGTCCCATAGCGGTGCCTTTCTGTGGCCTTGGGATGCAAGTCTAATTTTGCCCAGTGGCATCTGGGGCCCTTCAGAGCCTGGCCTCCTAACAGCCCATCCCTGATCTTCCTGCTCTCCCTACAGAAGCCCCCATTCTCTCTTACAGAGTCCCCAGATGATGGCCAGCACAGCCCTGCAGGCAGCACCCTCTCCCAGCCACAACAGCCAAGCGCCACCTGAACCCCAGTAGCTATGACTGTGCACGCCACAGAAACAGTGGCCCTCACCCCACTGAGCCACTAGACACCCTACATGCCAGCCCCTGAGGTTGGCGAGGCACGCTCCTGAGTGGCAGGATGCTGAGTGACTCCTACCAACTTCTTCCTGCCACCCTAGACCCTCGTCCCTGCCTCCTGTGTGTGCTGAGAGCATAGGTTGCTAGAGGCACATCTGGCATCTTTGCACATCTGCCTGACGCTAAATCACTGGGTAACTGGAAACATACAGGTGGGGGGAGATTCTGCTCAGATAGGCAGACCTAGCACACACATCCACCCTGTTCCCTCCTGAAACCCACGGAGAGAGAGCCAGCTAAATAAGATATGAAGCCGACAGGAAGAGGAGGCAATGACAGCTATGGAAAGAGGGCAACTAATTTTTGGAAGAGGCAAAGAGGATGGGTGAGGGGTAACTGACCTAACAGAGCAGCAGACACTAAACCATGGGCGGCGATGCCAAGGAGACACAGCTGCTGCTGGAGGTGGGGAGGCGGGGGTTCAAGAAGCAGGAGTGGCCACAGGGCATGGGCAGGGATGAGCAAGGAGTGTAGAGCGGCAGCTGAATGGCCATGATGAATCCTGCGAGCCAGGGTCCAGCCGGAGCTGACGACGTTTCAGGGATTTCACGAGTGGGTTGCCATCATGTTGGGAGCTTAAAACTGGCCACTACAGGAGTGCTTACATCTCAGAAACCAGCAAATGCTATAGACCAGGGCTCCCCCATCCCCTAAGAGCTGGTTGTTAAACTTCTACCAGCGCACCACTGCATAAAGTTGTTTCCTCCAAATGGCCAGGGGTGAACTGGAACTCGGTCAGACAGTACAGAAGTTCTATTCTTGGCAGAACTCGGGCCAGGAAACCTCTGGACTCAAGATTCTAAGAGGGAGGAAAGAAGGCAAAGTCTAGACAGGAATTATGGACGGGGCGGTCCCCTTCTTGGATGTGGCTCCCTGAATGCTGGCAGTGAGGTCCATGGCATAGTCCAGGATCTCCTCTGGCCAGGCCAGAGGACAGACTTGGGATAGCTGGGGAATCCCTAATGAACTCTGGGTGGGGCCCACCACACTTCCTGTCCATGAAGCCCGCCATTCAGCCCTCCTGCCCAAGCACAGACCCAGCACTTCCCATCTGCTCTAGGGCCTCACAGGAACAAAGGCCAAAGGGCACAGCCCTTTGAGGACAACCTTTAATGTGAAAAAGAGAAATAAAGGGGAAGACAAAGAGGAAGGCAGAAACAATGCAGGGAACAAAGCGGCAATTAATGCTCTCACAAAGGTCAAATGGAATTTCTATTTCTAGGTCCTTGAGGAATCGCCACACTGTCTTCCACAATGGTTGAACTAATTTACACTCCCACCAACAGTGTAAAAGTGTTTCTATTTCTCCACATCCTCTCCAGCATCTGTTGTCTCCAGATTTTTTAATGATCGCCATTCTAACTGGCATGAGGTGGTATCTCAATGTGGTTTTGATTTGCATTTCTCTAATGACCAGTGATGATGAGCATTTTTTCATGTTTGTTGGCCTCATCTGGGTATATATCCAAAGGATTAGAAATCGTTCTACTATAAGGACACATGCACACAAATGTTCATTGCAGCACTGTTTATAATAGCAAAGACCTGGAACCAACCCAAATGCCCACTGATGATAGACTAGACAGGGAAAATGTGGCACATATACACCATGGAAGATTATGCAGCCATCAAAAACGATGAGTTCGTGTCCTTTGTAGGGACATGGATGAACCTGGAAACCACCATTCTCAGCAAACTGACACAAGAACAGAAAATCAAACACCACATGTTCTCACTCATAGGTGGGTGTTGAACAATGAGAACACATGGACACAGGGAGAGGAGTATCACACACTGGGGTCTGTCGGGGGGAAACAGGGGAGGGACAGCAGGGGGTGGGGAGTTGGGGAGAGATAGCATGGGGAGAAATGCCAGATATAGGTGATGGGGAGGAAGGCAGCACATCACACTGCCACGTGTGTACCTATGCAACAATCTTGCATGTTCTTCATATGTACCCCCAAACCTAAAATGCAATAAAAATAAATAAATAAAATAAATACTCTCAGAGAGGTAAGAAAAGGCAGACCAGCCATTACAAAAGAACAAGTTTCTATAAACGGGAACTGAGAACAAGGAAGAGCTCTTGGAAATTAAAAATTAGATTAAAAGAAAGTAACACAGAGATTGGACATGAAATTTTGGACATCTTCCAGGAAGCAGAATAGGAATTCTAAGAGACAGGAAACAGCACAGAAAAGAAAATGAAAGGACTAGTCAAGGAGGTCTAAGATGTAATCAACAGGCACTCTGCAAGAGAAAACCCAGGAACAGGGAGGCAGAATGAGTTTAAAAATCATTTTTAAAAGTCCTTGTTTTGGTGCCCGTGTTTGTTTTCCCTGAAACTGCCTACTGGGGGTCTAGAGCAAATGAATTTCGAAGAACCACATCAGGAGGCGTCATGTGAAACGGCAGAACTCTGGAGACTGAAGATGCTAAAGGCTTCCCAAGAGAAGCAAGCACGTCACCTGCAAAGAATCAGGAGTTCAGAATCTGGATGGCAGGGGACTTCTCAATAGGATGCAGGGAGCTCATTTTTTAAGCTATATATTTTTGGAAGCTAAGAGACGAGAGCAATGCCTTTGAAATTCCAAGGGAAAAAGAATATAAATCCTAAATTCAGCTGAGTGATCAATTAAATTCGAGGGAGAATTAAGATATATATTTTTTGGACAGGCAATATTTCAAAAACATTTTTTTTCCTATGCACTCTTTCCTGGAAAAGCACTAAAGGATGCACTCCAGCAAACCGAAGAAGTAAGCCTACAAAGACAAAGATAAAGCAGAAGCAGGTTCAGGCATGGAGGAGAGGCCAGGGGCTTGCTGGGGACTGTGGGAGGAATGAGCCAGGACCGCAGCCCTGTAGCAGGCCAGACGGAAGCAGGACGTGACAACGCTGGAGAGACGGCACCTGGAACCACACATGCGCACATGACATGGCTGATGGGTTTGGTGGTACTGAGGGGACTTCTGTGGTTCTGATGGCAAGTTCAGGAAAAATTAGCGTCGCAGAAAAATAAACAGTAAGAAAATACAATTATGATTCTAGAAAAAGCAAAAAAACTGTTTAAGGAAGGGAAGTGTACTCATAATACATGCTTGGCTCAGCTGTGAAAAACAATCCCATGGTCACAGTAAAAACGAACAGAAGAGCCACGTGGTGATTTGCCCGAGAACTGTGAAAGAGCTGCAGTAGGCAGGGAGGGGTGAGCGGCCCAGAGGCGATGGCGTCTCACACTGAAATATCACGTACACCAGTGTACTCTATTTGGCATTAATTCAGTCATATTTTCAAGGTAAATACCTAAGGAAACAGCTTAGCATTTGCAGAAGCGCCTCTGAGGACCAGCGCTGGGGATGGGGAGGGCAGGAGTGAGGACTGTTGGTCCTCGTTCTGTGCCCTGCAGAATGAATTGGCTTTTTGAGTCATGTATATATCACTTCAAAATAAAAACCTTTACAGAAAACTCATCATCAAAGGACAATGTTAATGAGTTAAATAACAGATATTTTTAACCAGAGACTCCTATATAAATTAGTGTAATTTCTGCACCCCCCAAAACACACAAACCAAGAGCACAGGTGTCGGAATCAGGGCCTAGAATTTGAATCCTTAGAAGAGCTTTGCCTTCCAGGGGCACAGGCTATGGCTAAGGTGAACCTCAGTTTTCTCAACTATGAAATGGGGGAAGACATAAGCTACGTTACGTGGCTTTCAGGAAGGTCAAAGACACTGGGCGTGAGGACGGGCTGGACGGTGCTCTGCAGACAGCTGCCGGACGGGCAAGGCGCGCTGGCAGCAGCCTCATGCCTGGCCCTGACAGCTTCCTCTGCAGCGGGAATGATCGGCCGCTTCTCCACCCTCCCTCACGACGTCTTCTCAGCTCTCCTGAGCTCCACCAGGGAACGGGCTGAGGATGCAGAGACCGGTGCCAGCTGCTCTGTCCCCACAAGCAGGCTGTGGCCTGGTGGGTGGAATATAAAGAGGATGCAGGCCAGGCCCACTCTGATGAGGTCTCACATCTGGGTGGCCTAGAGTAAGTCATATCCCCCCTCGCACCTCAGTTTCCTCCTCTTAAATGTCATGACAAGGTGCCTGCCATGGGGCTGGTGTGAGGATAGGGGAAGGAGGGAGGGGGAGCGCCAGCTGGGCCCCTCCTGCCCCGCAGGCAGCACGCTGCAGCGCCTCCCCGGCCACAGCCAGACCTCTTCTCCCATCATGCTCCTGAGATAAGGCGCCTTTGGAACCGTCCTCTGGAAGGACCGCAGATGCTGCCGGAATGAGACTTGGTGCTGGTCCATGAGCTGAGAAGGGCCAGGTCTAGAGCGGGGGACCCACCAGTACTCCCTGAGCACCGTTCTCAGCACCTTGGCAGCAGCACTGGGTGGGGAGAGGCAAACAGCTCACCATGAGGCCTGAGCAGCTGCCTCTGGGCCCAGCTCTGCTCAGCGCTGGTTGGCGGGGCCTTGGAAACCTGGTGCCCAGGTCAGCAAGGCAGGCTTCCTGGGGTCTAATGTGTGCCAGGCCACAGGCTGGGCTGCCAGGGGACACAGAATGAACCAGACATCACAGCCCCTAAGGTGCCCACGGAATCATGAGAAAGACAAGCAGGTGGCAAACAAAAACCATGTGGTGATGGCAGCGCTGGGGCAGAGGTGACAGTGCCAGGCAGAGGTGACAGCACCAGGGCCGACGTGACAGTGCTGGGCAGAGGTGACACAGCAGGGTAGAGGTGACAGCGCAGGGTAGAGGTGACAGTGCCAGGCAGAGGTGACAGCGCTGGGCAAGGTGACAGTGCCGGGCAGAGGAGACTGTGGAGGCAGAGATGACAGTGCCTGGCAGAGGTGACAGTGCAGGGTAGAGGTGACAGCACCGGGGCAGAGGTGACAGTGCCAGGCAGAGGTGACAGTGTGGGGTAGAGGTGACAGTGCAGGGACAGAGGTGACAGCCCCAGGCACAGGTGACAGTGTGGAGGCAGAGGTGACAGTGCTGGGAAGAGGTGGTAGTGCTGGGGTAGAGGTGACAGTGCTGGGCTGAGGTGACAGTGCCAGGTAGAGGTGACAGTGCCAGGGTGGAGGGCTGCAGACAGGAATGTGGTACACAGAGGACAAACGGCCCAGCCGAGCCCAGGGGTTGGAGAGGGCACCCCAGAAAGTTCCTGCAAAAGGTGACACCAGAATCCAGCCCAGGACAGCTGACTCAAAAGTCCCCTTTTCTCTCCCTCCATCATCCCTCCCTGCCTCTGAGCTGCCGCCTCTGAGTTGAAGCCCGGGAAGAAGAATCACGTTCCTCCACAGCCACCACAGCTGTTCAGTCCGCCCGGCACCCCTGTGCTCTGCGAGGCAGGTGGTGGGCGGCCAGGGGCAGACTGTGATGTCAGACAGGGAGAATTATGTCTGCTGGGAGAGGCGGCAGGACAGAGATGAAGCCTCAAGCCGGGCTGGTTTCCATGCCAATGGCCTTCCCAGTGGAGACAGGGCGCTGAGAAGCCAAGAACAGTCAACGCTGCTCAGAACCCCTCAAGCTGTCATTGCTCGGCTTGGCGGAGCAGGCTGTCTAGCAGGAGGGAGGGGGAGAAGACTCTCAGGCAAGAGCCGGCCCAGCAGAAGGACCCTGGGGCCCCAAGGAGGACCTTAGGCCCAGGAGAAGGACCCAGGGCCTCCAAGGAGGACACTAAAGGACAGGACAGGAAATCCAGAGTTCAGAGGCTCTTCTGGGCCCGACTTTCCTTCACTAAATTTGGATCTCACAGCTCTTCTTCCAGGTAGACAGGAAGCTAAGATTTTGAAATACTAACGTTTCCAGGGTTGTACAGCCAGTCAGTAGCAGGGCTAGAACCTGAATCCATCCAGGTCTGTCTTCAAAGCTTTCCCTCCTAAACTCTGCTAGTTAACCTCAAAAAAAAAAAAAAAAAAAAAAAAAAAAAAAGAAAGAAAAGGAGAACAGTAGCTGTGAGCATGCAGGGTTGCTAGCCTAAAAAACTCCCAGAAGGTACAAAGACAGACAGAAAGTGTGGTTCCTGAATCCTGCACCCAAGGAGTTCTGTAAATCGCCCCATGTGCTTGCAGAGCAGGGTCTGGAAAACGATGCTGCCAGCTCCTTGAGGACAGACACGGCAGGGCACTGAGTTGACGCCAGCAGGGCCACTGGTGTCATAGGAAACCTGCATGCTCCTTGCTGCCACCAGTATGTCTGCAGCAAAGCTGGTGACACCAGGGCCCAGCGCTCAGCAGCTTCCCCGAGGTCCCGTGGGGGTCAGCCTCAATCCCAGGTCAGCTGTAAAGTCCTGCTGTGGGCAGTCTGCTTCAGAACATCTTTATCAGTCAGTTGAGGAGGGGGGACTGCAGAAGGAAGAGAAGAAATGCAAAGCAAAGCCTTCATCCAGGTAAGCTCCCATCTCTCCCAGCTCCCGGTCCGTCTTCCCTCTGGCAGAAGGTGCCTGTCATTCTCTCTCATTGGAGATGAGAATAGGAGCAGGGGCAGCAAATAATTTGCTCAAGGTCACGCAGCTGACCTGAAATTCACATTCCTTCCGTTTCTAAATCACCACAACTACTCAGCACTCACTCACTTTTGTTTTTGGAGACAGTCTCGCTCTGTTGCTTAGGCTGGAGTGCAGTTGTGCGACCTTGGCTCACTACAACTGCCTCCCAGGTTCAAGCAAATCTCCTGCCTCAGCCTCCCAAATAGGTGGGATTACAGATTTGTGCCACCACGCCTGGCTAATTTTTGTATTTTTAGTAGAGACGGGGGGTTCACCATGTTGGCCAGGCTGGTCTCAAACTCGTGACCTCAAATGACCCGCCCATCTCAGCCTCCCAAATTGCTGGATTACAGGCGTGAGCCACAGCACCCAGCAAGCACTCACTAACATTCAAGTCAATCCACAGATATTTCCTGAGAGCAGGGACTGCGCTACCTCAGGATTCATGGTGGGAAGACAGCGTGGCCCGTGGCTCAGGGATCACCAGCAGGGAGACATAGACAGAGATGGCAGGGAAGCTGTGTGTGCAAATACGGGTGGGTTTTGTGCTCATCACTTGACTCTTAGGAACTCACTGGCTCTTCACGGCCACCTTGAGACCTGACGCAGAAGCTGAGACCCAGTGAGGTGAATTCCTGGGCAGTGAGTGGCAGAGCCAGGCTGGGGACCAGGCAGGCGGATTCC
>NW_022436943.1:62630721-62738011 GCF_009761245.1 Sapajus apella
GGATTCCGGGACAGTGAGTGGCAGAGCCATGCTGGGGACCAGGCAGGCGGATTCCCAAGCCTGGACAAAACTGGCTTAACCCACTGGAGAAACTGCCAAGAATGGCTGTGTTTGGCAGATGCTGTGAACGGGAAGCACAGAGTGGGCAGGAGAACTGCAGGGGACTTGGGGGTGGCCTTGTTGACTGAGAAGCTTCTGGAAGGGGTGACACAGAGGCCTAGATGGCCAGGCTTACAGATGAGAGGGGTTGACCAGACAAGGCGGGACCAGGATGAACTGGACTTTCAGAGAAAGGAACAGAGGAAAGGTGAGGGCAAGGGGCTGGTGGGCACCTTCCAAGTGGCAAGAAGCTGGGCCAGCCAGGTGCTGCTGAAGCTGCAGGGAAAGGAGGAAAGGCTGGTCAATCTGTCCCCAGAATGTTCCCTGCCAGCCCACAGGTGCAGATGTAGAGCAATGCTGGGTGCACTGCAGCACCGGGAGAGCTTTGAGGCCCTAGCTCGTGAGGCAGGGAGAGACGCAAGGGGGCTGCCCCCATCTTAGCATGGAGATGGGCCACAGGGGCCCACGCAGCAGGGACAGAGGACAGGTGGAGCCTGGACAGTCCCTTCCCACCCACCGCCCCTCAGAAAACATCCCTCGGCTCCCGAGCACTCTCTGGGACCCAACTGCCGTTGTGGGACTTGCCTACAAAGAGGAAGACGGAGCCTCCTACCGAGGGTCATTTCATTTTTACGTAATATTCAGGTTTAAAAATAGAAGAGCATCTGTCATGGCCTCTGCAAATGCCATGTGACCCTTCCTGTGCTCCTGGATAAGGACACTGTCTGGGTCCGCCAACCCCTGCCAGAAACGGTGAATTCTCACCTCCATCCATCAGCTGCTCCGAACCAAACTCACAGCCCGCCCTCACTGCGCACACAGGCACAGCCTCAGCTTCATTTCCGTCTCCATTTAATAAGGACTCTTTTTCTTATTCTTATTTTGCTCCAGATACTATACATTTAAGTGTACATTATCTTGCATTGTGGATGAATCTTTGTGAACCATTTAAGTCCTATCTTCAGTAAGGAGGGACATAAGCACACCCACACCAGCCCCGTCTTTCTGAGCACACCCAGGGTGCTGCGGTCTGGGCCTGGTGCTCTCTGAAGTCAGCCCCGTGCCTTTCAGGGGCCTCTGGAGCAGGTTCGTAACGCCTCATTTTGAGTTAAGTCAATGAAGTTAGAGGCTGAGACACCTGTTCGTTGGACAAGACTGAGGAGAGGAGGTGCAGGCTGAAAATCTCAGATAGTTCCACATGCCAAGCAGCAGGAGTGGGGACAGTCCTGTCTCTTTTTAAGGACAGAATCTGAGAATGCTACTTATGGCAGCTGCATCTCAGGAGCTCCTTTTTCCGTGAAAACTGAGAAGGTGATAGATTACTGAGAGGATGAACTTGTGGAAAAGGGGCCGGGCTGGTGTGTGCTTCAGTGCTGCTGCAGGCGGCCAGACCCATGGAACGGCCTCATGACTCTCAATCGAGTGGCTGCGGCGTGCCCTCCTGGTCTCCCGCTCCACAGGCCTGGCTTCTTGTTCATCAGCCCCTCACCTGTGGATGCGTCCTGGCAGCGGGTGCCATGTGGCTGGCGGGCAACACGAGGCGTGAGCCCAAGGCTGCTGCTCGCCGCACAGCCTTCTCTTCAGAAGGTTTTTCCTTTGCAAGAGTCCTAATGATTTCCGCTTCCTCCACTGCTGGGGGACACTCAACCATGAGCTGCTCACTCCTCTATGGGGTGAACGGTGGAACAGACGCAACTTAGGTAAAAGAGTTTCGGGAAATACCTCCAGGCTGTGGGAACAGACAGAGCCGCATAAAACATGACACGCACCCTTGGGTCAGAGAGAGACTCGCTTACTTCTGTCTTACAAGGCCATACCGAAATCCCCAATGACAAACAGGAAGATCACAAAAATGTGCTGAATTAATCAATTTCAGTTCCACAATTTATTATTAAGCTACTGCGTGTACCAGTATATGCTAAGGAATTGGCATGTACTGTTTACACATGAGGATAGGGCTTACTATCCTCATTTCGTGGATGAGAAAAGAGAGGCTCAAAGACTTTAGGCCATTTACCCTTGGCTGGTTAGTGACGGACCTCAGGGCTTTCTGACTCCAAGGATGGTTCCTAATAGCTTCCTGCATGCATGCCCCATCTCTAGGTGCTGGCCCTTCGTAGTGATGAAACAAAACCGGTCTCTGCTACCAAAAAGGTTGGGGACCACTGCTCTAGCATTTATCATCATGCCTTGGAAGCCCCTGGGGCAGGGACAAACTCATCGGTGCACAGAGGTGGCATATGGAAGACAGTAGTATTTCAGAGACAACGATACATAAATTCCACTGATGAGCACAGGGGGAAAAATTCTAAATAAAACAGCAGATCAAAGCCAGCAGTGCATTGAAAGACTCATCCACCACCAGCAAGAATGGTTAGTCCAAGGACAGCTCATGTCCTTGGAGAATCTACCATCCAAAATCATTACAGCATTGAACAGGGAAAGTTACCATCATGCTGATAAATGCCGAAAGACAATGATTTTTTTTTTAAATTTCAGATATCAGAAAAGAAAACTCTTTAAATGGTAAGAGAAGAAAAGTATCTAATTTATTTATTTTTTATTTTTGTGAGATGGAGTCTCACTCTGCCATCCAGGCTGGAGTGTAGCAGTGCCTTGGCTCACTGCAGCCTCCGCCTCCTGGGTTCAAGTAATTTTCTTGCCTCAGCCTCCTGAGTAGCTGGAACTACAGGCGTGGACCACCATGCCTGGCTATTTTTTGTATTTCTGACAGAGATGGGGTTCCACCATGTTGGCCAGGCTGGTCTTGAACTCCTGACCTCAGGTGATCCACATTCCCCCTTTGGCCTCCCAAAGTGTTGCGATTACAGGCATGAGCCACTGCACCTGGCCAAATTTATAAAAACGATTTTACTAAAAAGCAAATATTCCACATACACGTATTTTTATGTATTTCCAAATACAATGCTAATTTTAAACTGGATAATATGCTCTTAAACTTCAAATGGACAAATAACTATGAAAACTATAAGGAAAAGCAAGAAAGGACCTGCTTTACCACGTATTAAAACATATCTTAAAGCCATTATGACAAAGGGCATGGCATCAGCACAGCAATCTTTACAGCAGAACAGATAATTCAGAAGCGGATTCGCATTTACGAAAGCTAACTCTATTACAAAGGTAGCATGATAATTCAAGGAAGAAGGGTGGCTTTAAAACTCAACTGGTCCTGACATAACCACCTAAACGCCACGTAAAACAAACCATGGATCTGTCTCATTGTATGTGCACAAATGAACTCCAGATAAATGTTTTCAACTTTAAAATAATAAATCGAGTGTGTGTGTATGATCTATGTCATATATATATATATTTTTTTATATATATATACATATAATACATATATAAAACCTGGTAATCGGGGAGACATTCTTAAGAAGATATACTGGATTGCAGAAAAATGAACAAATTGTATGTGGCACAAGCCACAAAAACAAAGTCAAGAGAAATGTGACAGACCAGGAACTGTATCTGCAGCACACGAGCCAGTCTGTTCCCACCCCAGGTCTCATCGTCTCCTACAAATGGATAAGAAAAAGCCACACAATCCTAGAGAAGGGGCGGAGAATGTGAACAGGGCATCTAAGGAGAGAAATGCTCACAATCAAAGAAACACCAGAACAAAGCCCAGCCTCAGGAGCAGCCAGCAAAGCGCTAGCTAAAGCAGGGACCATGTGTTTCACCCAGCCGATGGCCACACAGGAAGCCCCTGAATGTGGACAGTGCTGAGGAGGGTGAGGCCGAGGGGCTGCTTCCCAGGCTGCGGGCAGACGGAGGCTGCAGTCTGGCCCTTGGAGAGTACGCTGGGGCACAGGTCAGGATGTCAGCACGCGGGTCTCAGAGGAATCTAAGAGGAGCATGCCCCCGCTTCTGTGAAACAAATCCATTTCCTATTTGTTCATACATATCCGTAGGCATCAACGCAGGCCTGGAGAAATGTGGAAGGGGCAGACGCCAGGGTCTAGACTGGGCTGCTTCTCTGAAGGATGGGAATGGAGATGGCAGAGAAGATGAACATATTTTATACACTTTGCATTATTTCACTAGTGAAAATAAGCGGGGATTACTCTTACAACTTAAAAAAACATAGTAAATGTTTTTAAAGTGCTTTCTTGACTACAAACCAGCACCCACGGTGAGGCTCCGTGACGGTCCGGCCATCATTGCGTACGGGACCTGCGGGCTTGTTAAAGCTTCTGAGTAGAGATCAACAGATTTGTGTGCTGTGATACCCTGGTAAATAGGAAGCAGAAAGGTAGCAGCTGGAGCTCTCCCCACGGAGCTCGACGGAGAGAAAATGAATCGCAGTGCCAGGCTCGGCTATTGGCTGGGCCTAAACTGTTCCTCACTCTGAGAATTCGTTAAGTGGCTGAGCAATAAAGAAGAGAGAGTTGAGAGTTCTTTCTCGGCACGATGGCTTCGACCCCTGCCCTTCCAAGTCAGGATGGCTTTATTAGGGACCGTGGGGTGCTGCAAAGAGCCTTGAGGCTCTGGGGAGATCAGTTCATCCAACTCAATTAAAATCCCGTCACCTGGTGCTGAGCTGGGCAGCTCTGGGCCAGGCCGCAGAGGAGGAGAGGTGACTTCCTCAGTCCTTTCCTCAATCCTGTATTAGTGTCTGCTCCAGGCCAAACACTGGTGCAGAGGAAGCAGGCCTGGAAGACAGCATGACCCACCCAAAGTGGCTCCCAGTTTACTGGGCTCAGCGACACATGAAGAGATGATTTCCACAGCCTTCTAAGACACAGCCTTCTTTCCCGTCTGTAAAATGAAAGCCTTGCCCAGGTGCTCCTGTGCTTCGAGAGAACAATGCCAGGTAGCAGCTACATAGGGCACGGAGACCCCGCCCCAGGCTCCTGGGGAGCTCAGGTGAGGGTACCAACACTGGAAACCTGGCCTGTGCACGGATACTGCATTGTGCATTTCTGTGCAGCCAGGGCCAGACCCCAAGAGGGTGCTAGAGACGGCCTCCCTGAAAAAGGGGAGTCTGGCCCGAGGGCCATAGGATGGCGGGGAGCCTGCCTTGCCTTCACGGGAAGGACAGCAGAGGGGCCACCAGCTGCCGGGGGCCTGCTGAGTACACGCGCCCTCTCAGACATGCCACCTGCCGCTGGCATATGGAGTCCTCAGACACCAGGGTCACGGCTGGCTTGGGCAGCAGTAGTGCAAAGATGAGCAAAGCCTTGTTCCTGCCTGCCGCAGTCAGCTCGGGCGACGGTCACAACGTATCGCGACTGTGGCTTAAACAACAGACACTGATTTCTCAGAGTTCTCGAGGCTGCAAGTCCAAGATCAAGGGGCAGGAGGGTGGGTGTCCGGTGACAGCCCTCCCCGGGCTGGAAGCCGGCTAACCTGCTGCTGGGAGCTCACATGGCCTTCCTCGGGGGTGTGCAGCTCTCTGGCAGCTCTTTCTGTAGGGACAGTAATTCGACTGACTCAAGGCCTCATCCTCATCCCTCATTTAAGCTTAGTTCCTTCCTCAGTGGTCTCATTTCCACATATGACCATGCTGGGGGTTAGGGCTGCCACACACCATTTTGGGTGGACAAATTTAGTCTGTACCAGTACCCTTCCCAGTGCCCAGTCACCCCAGAGGCATGAGGGGGAGGAGCTTTGGTTGTCACAGGAAGGCGACACTTGAGCTGGACCAGGTACCCAGTGGCCTAACGTGGAGGAAGCCCACACATGTAAGTGCGGAAGCAGGTGGGGACTGAGGATTGGCATCCAGGCGAAGGGGCTCAGGCAGGTGGAGGCTTGGTGTCTGAATGCAGAATGGGAACAGGAAAGAGAAGAGATCAAGGTGTCCAGGGTATGGGTGGGTGAGGAGCCTGAAACGCCATGCCAAGGACTTCAGATTTCCCCCGAAGGCTCCTGCAACCCTGCAACCATCAGAGACTCTGGCAGGGTCGGAGTGACCCACCCAAACCAGCAGATGCCCCGTTTACCCCATTTAGCGCTTGACTTGGGCCTGTGCTCCAGGAGCTTCCATGCCCAGGAAGAGGCATGCACTGCGGTCTCTCCCAGGTAGAAGCAGAGGCCTATCAGAAGGCTGCTGAAGGACAGTGTTCCCAGAGAGCCCCTGCAGCAGGGGTGCCAGGCTTTCCAGGTATGGGGCTGAGGCTGAGCTGAGCTCTGAACATCCCGGGGCCTACAGAGGCAACTGCAAAGAGAGGCTTGATGAGCACCCTCAGGAAAATAAAACGGCAATGGCTGGGGTCTCGCGGCCAAGTGATGGTGTTCAAGCCCACACCTGTTCCCTTCTGGCTCTCTCACCCACCCTTGGTACAGAAGCTCTTGGAGAGAGAACTGAAAGGCACTGGACTGACTGCTGAGAATTTGTTTGACATGCCTGTGCGGATCGGAATAAAAATACCCAGGCCTTCTATGATAGGAGCAGGCTGCAGTTTACATGGGGCTCTGACATCTATCAGTTCACCCCATTTTCAGTCAGAACCCAAAACATACAGGAGGGAGCGGATGCCTTCCCCATTTTACAGGGGAGAAAACAGGCTCAAAGAATCTGACTGTTAAAGAGAGTGATCAGTCCTTGACCACAAGGTTTTCTGGGTTTTGGAACTAGCCCTGAGCAGTGCACGTACAGATCACGTAATCCCGGGAGCTCTGTTTTCTCATCTGCAAAGTGGACGAGGTGATGGAGTTGCCAGGTCACTGTGAGGATGCCAAATGTGGTTCCTGTGCAGAGCTTCGGGGCCTGTAGGGACACCCAGCACCACTGTGCTGTCATGAACGTCAGTAACCATGTGGCCAAGACCTTGGAGCTGCCAGCCAGAACAACAGGAGAGGCAGCAGAGCCATCGGGCTGTAGAGGAAAGCTACAGCTGAGCAGGGCAACTTTCCAAAGGGTGCTCCATGAGAACACCTGTTTCAAGGGATTTAATGGACTTTAACTTTTTATGGGGCTGAGGCTGAGCTGAGCTCTGCCACAGGGCAGCACATGCAGGGTGAGCGGAGAAATGGCTCCTGCCTTTCCTAGTGGCTCCTGCCACTCCTCTGGGACCTGCGGCCACACTGGGCCCCATTCTTTCCCTCTGAGTGGAGGAGAGGAGAGGCAGAGGGCTTGGTGCAGGTGGCACTGTGAGGCTGGAGGCCTGTCCCTCCCGTGGCTACGCAGGATGAGAATGACAGGCTGCAGGCCCAAGAACTGGGCACTGGGTGGGTGGGCGCCAGGGCCAGGGGAGGGCTGCGTGGGTTGCACACACAGCCTCAGACCTCAGGATCTGAAACTCGATTCAGAGAATCACTGCCCTCAATCCCTTTGGGATCAATAATGTTCCCAATAAAAATGGAAATTTAATTTCCATAAGAAGTTCTGAGAAAAAGGTCACTTCCACCCACGGGAAATTTCATGGCCCTGGTTTGTTTGCTTTGGGCCAGGGCTTCTGCAGGACAGAGCTGGTGACCAGACATCCCATGGAGGACGCCACGGCGCAGATGGCTCGCCCAGAAGGCAAAGGGGAGGCGATTCCGAACAGTGGCCAAGCCTCGAGACCACAGCCGCAAAATGACGGCCAGAGCTGAGTCAGCACTCAAGCATTTCTGGGGTTTCCTCACTCACAGGCTCCTGAATCTGACTGTTTCCTGTGTAAAGCGAAGGGCCAGGCTCCAGTAGGAAAAGGTGAGCACCAGTTATCACCTGCCCATGGACCAGGCCATGATGATGACGTGTGACAGCAGCGGAGCTCCGGGACCCCTGTGCTCTCCCAGGGTGTGGGTGAGAGTCCATCCTGCCTGGAGGCCAAGGAGGAGGAGCATGGAGAGGCCCAGGCACATGTCTGGCACGTGCTAGATGTCATTGCTAGTGGCCCTGCATGCAGGACGGAGAAAGGCTGAGCCATGGCTGATCCCTGTAATCCCTCTGGAAGGGATTCTGAAGCTTCCTGCAGCTTCGGAAGACATCATGGCAAGCTGGGAACACCCTGATGAGGACTCTAGGAGCCGGGTGGCAGCATTCAGGTGTGGCTACAGGAGACAGCCACAGACTGCGCTGGCTTCCCCAAGAGCTGGGATGCAAGCATGAAGAGGTCAGGCAGCCCCACCTTTTAATCTGGGGCTGCCACAAGCTGGGGTGGTGCCAGTGAGGCCTGATGAGTGAATGGAGGCTCTGAGAAGCCAGGTGTCCTGGCAAAGCCAGACAGCACAGCAGCAAGAGAGAGGAGTTGGGTGCGAGGCGGTTCTTGCATTGCTATCAAGGACACCTGGGGCTGGGTGGTTTACAGAGGAAACAGGCTTCATCGGCTCACAGTGCTGCAGGCTGTATGGAGAGGACGGTGCTGGCATCTGCTCAGCTTCTGGGGAGACCTCAAGGAGCTTTTACTCATAGCAGAAGGCAAAGCAGGAGCAAGTGTGTCACACGGACAGGGCGAAGGTGGGAACAAGGCATGGGGGAGGTGCCATGCTCTTCCAAACAACCAGACCTTACGTGAACTCACTCACCACTAAGGGAAAGGTGCTCAGCCACTCATGAGGAATCCGCCCCAAGATCCAAACACCTCCCACCACGCCCCACCATCAATGGTGGGGATTCCATTTTATCATGAGATTTGGAGGGGACACACATCCAAATCACAACAAGGTCCACCTGGTGAGTCTGGCTGCAGGGCTGTGTTCCCTCACTCCACACCTCTCCCCAGCATGTTGCCCAGTGTGCCCACACAATGCCTGTCTGCTGGGGGTCACACTGTAGCTGGCACACAGAGTTCCTCAGCTTGTACTGGCTTCTCCCGAATTGGCCTGAGGACAGGCCATCCTCTATTCTGCAAGGGCAGAGTATGCTTTCCTCCTTGCCTCCTTTCTTGAACTATTTGGCATCTCTGGTCTCCAGGAGCTAATCTGGGAAACCACACTACATGTTAACCAGAAAATAAGCCAGACAATGTGGCCAAAGGCACACCAAAGGCTGTCAATTGAAGATAACCGCTCACGTTTTCTACTGAGTGGTTCAAAGATCAAGCTCCATTGAGAAAAGTGATTACTAAATCAGGAAACACTCCTTTGAAGGAACATCCTGAGATTTCCCGTCATGCAGCTGGGCGATGCAATTAATATTTGATGCTCGAGATCCCCAGGGTGTCTGACACTGGGCTGTAACATTCATTAAGGGCCAGGCCTACAAGGTCAATCAACACAACATTTTGTTTCCCTGAAGTTGATCACCAGTGAGCAACTCAAAGGAACACTGCCCCAGGTCTGTCTGGCTCCAGAGACAGCACCCCAGGACCATGCAACGGGTCCTCTGTCCCCCAGAGTCTAGCGTCTGAATCTCAGCATGAAACCAATGAAGATGAGATGGGCAATATTTATACAAACGCGTGCAAACTGAGGGAACGCTCACCCAATGAAATGACAGATCCATTTGAATAAAATAAGCTAAAGATACCCGACTATTCTATATTTGCATGATCAAAACTTAAAAAAGAAATTCATCTTTCCTTCCATATATGTTCTCTGCTTAAAAAAATACATTTGGAGAGGCAGAATGGAGGAAGAAAAAAAAATGCCTGCAGATCAACATGGCATGCTTCTCGTTCCTTGTTCCTGTACAAATCTTTGTCTATATTTAGAGAGAGTTCCTTTTCTGACTGTAACATACATATGTGTACTAGACTAATGTGTGAGAATGTGTAAATGTACGGAGATGCCCCTCCGGAGGGCAGAAAGTCTTTTCTCTCTCTTTGCTCTACGTACCAATCCCATTACTGCTTCGGCGCATGCACCGCTTTTTAAAGCTATCGTCCCATTTGCTTCTCATAATCATCGTGCAGACAAGGAAAGAAGAGGAAGCAGAGGAGAGGGAAGCTGAATGTTCGTCCAAACTCACAGCCTCCAAAGCAGCAGTCTGTGTCTTAGCTACAGCCCTGTGACCTGTCCCCATTCCACTACCTGATATGGGTCTCCCACATGTGCTTTAATGGGAGAGGTCTGCCTCAACGCCCATCTGCACCCAAAAACATGAGCCCCGTCTACTAACACACAGCCCCAGGAGGAGGGATGTTTGGGTGCCTCCATCTGGAGATGCTCACAACCCTGGTTCTCACCAAGAGCATTGGGATGGGCGCTGTGGGAGAGAATCAGACACCAACTCCTGCACTCCAGGAGGGAGGGCCCTTCCAGCTCACACACTTTGTGGGGCTATGATCCCAAATAGTATAACACAAGAGAGAAAAGAATGGGTCCTGAGAGGCAGGCAAGGGAAGAGAAATGCAGAAAGAATGGACATCTGCTCCTACTGTCCCTCGCAATGCTACACACATGAGCTAGGCTTTCTCACTTTCTAAACCAGGAGACTGCAGCTCAGGGAGGCCAATGGCTGGCCAAGGTCACATGACTGGCAAGTGACAGAGCTGGGGCTGGAATCCAGCTGCATCTGTGTCCAAATACCACATACTCCCCAGGCCCTGGTACCACAGAACTTTCCTCTCTACATGCATGGGTGGGGGTGGCAAAGAGAAGAGATAGACAGAGGGAGAGAAGATGCATGACTGTGAACATAGATAACTCTGTTAGGACAGGCTGAAGTTAGCTAGAAACAGAAATGCACCTACACAGCTACCTGGAAACAGAAGGATACTCTGCGGCCTGCCGGCGCGCAAGCCAGGGAGGGAGCCTGACATGCATGTGCACACATGAGTATACAAATGCACATACACACATGCACATGCAAATGAGCACACACACACACTACACACACACGTATACACATGCATACACATGCAAATGAGCACACATACACACTACACATACACACATGTATACACATGCATACACATGCACACAAACACTACACATAAACATGCATACATAGATACAAATAAGGATATACACATACACACATGAATACATACACACATACATGCATACACACACAAACGAGCATGCAGATGCAAATAAACATGCACACACATATACATGCACACAAACAATACACATAAACACATGCATACAGATACCAATAAAGATACACATACACACGTGAATACACATACACACATACACATGCATACACACAAATGAGCATGTACAAATACACATACACACATACATATGCACACACACTACACATACACATACACATGCATACATAGATGCAAATAAGTATACACACATAAACACACAAACACATGCACACACATACACACAGTCAAATATACACACACACACAGATGCACGCACGCACACACACCCCTGGAAGGGGCCGTGCTAGGCAACAGCAAACACCAGTCTGGGCTGCTGTACCAGGGCGCCCAGCAGCTTCTCTCGATCCCAGGCCCACACTGTGACCATGAACAGAGGGTCCCGCCCTGGGCAGCTGCTCTCCAGGGAGCCTAAACCATCAGGGCTATTGAACAGTGACGCAGTACACGGCAGCAAGCTCTGTCGCTAGCTGCGCTGACTGACATTTACCCTGCACACAGCCTGTGCTGAATGCTCATGTGTACTTGGCGCTCAGATCACGGCGACCTTGGGAAGCAGGAGCACTTGCCCCATTTCAGAAACAAGTCATCTGCTAAGGAGCTCCCTGTAGGCACAGGCCAACAGGAGAGACGGCTGGGAGCTGAAGCCAGGGCTCTCATGCTCCACAGGTTCACACTCTAACCTTCCTATTGTGGGTCTCAAGGACACGGGGCAGAAGACAGCCGCCCCTACATCATCACTTGGACTTCTGTGGTCTGCAGTGCCGTGGGTGTCTAACAGGCTCTGAGGAGGACCTGCTTGTGCCAGGACCTGGGTTTTCGGGGTGGGGGAGGCAGGCAAGAGACTCTCCCAGCTATCAAGGACGTTTCTTGATATTTGATCCTAACAGGAGCTATAGGAAGAGACCCACAACTTAAACACACGCTCATATGCATGTGTGCACGCACACTAACACACGTAGTCACACACAGGCATGCATACATACACACACGAATCACCTCAATGTAACTGAGAAATTAATGACAACATTTGCTCCCTGTAAGGAACTGGGATAGACCTGGATCCCTACGCCAGCTCTGCACCCCGCTGGGTGCCCCCAGCCTGTGGGAGCATCCTCGCCACCACATGAGACCCGCTGGATGAGGGGTCAGGAGGAGGCTCATTTGCTAGGCAAAGCAACTTTTGCAGCAGTGAAAGCATCACTATCCACAGTTTAGAGAGGGGAGCAGAGGCCCAGGTGGACGGACGTGCTGGGAGTGTGCCGGCCCACGGTGGGGGGTGGAAGGCTGCCCAGGCCCCCGCCTCCCTCTGTGCTCTTCCCACAGCGCCTCTGCCCACTCCGTTGCATCGCCTTTAGCAGCCCCGCTGTCCTGGCTACGTTTCAGAGTGTCTATTACTCAACCATCCCTTCTCCTCTCTGTGAAGTGTCCATTAACCTTGTGTCTCCAGGTTCCCACTTCCCCTCCCACGGTGCCCACAGCGAGCGCCCACCTTTCAGGCTGTCATGGGCATCCCCTGCCAGTAACCAGCCCTGAGAGGGGTGAAGGCAGGGGCCACCTCTGAGGGCCTTGTTCGAGCTCACGAGCTTCCCTTGGGAAGGCTCTCCAGGCCCTGCGAGACTCACCGGTCTCATCAGATGGAGTCTGATACCCTGTGAGTGCATTTTCTAAAGAATGAGCAAAACAGTCTCCTTCTTCCTTGGCTTTCCTGTAAAAATAGCTACATATGCATGATAACATCTGATGACCACCCAGCTCAGAGACTGCTTTTAATACTCAAAATCTAACAAGGCACGTACACCATGCAGACAGAAAGAGAGGGTGTCTGGGTGGAGCAGCTAGCGAGGCCTGCTGCTCCTGCCAGAACCCCAGAAGTTGGCTGGTCTGGGATGAGTGGGAATGGCCCACAGCAGGGGAGGCTGGCGGGGGTGGGAGACCCCAGAGTTGGCCTCGGCCTCACCAGAACTCAGCTTCGCCACCTTGAACTCAGTGAGCGATTTGCCAAGGGCAGGTGTCATATTCTAGGGAAAGGTAAATAAAGGTCTGCCAGGGTGAGCACAGAGGCCTTCCCTCTGCTGGGGGGCTCTAAGCCTGGCTCGCTGCTCTTCCACCTCACGACCCTGCCCAGAAGAGCCTCCTTCAGGAAGCAGCCTTGCCCCATGGTGGATGAGGTCCCTCCCTGTGGGAGCTCTAAGATGACCCAGGAGACCCTCACTCCTGGACAGTGTCCTCCCTGTGAGGGTGTGGGAACTTGGGAATGTCAGGTGTGGCTTCCATGATTACGGTATTCTCTGGTAAAAGGAAGATTCCTTGAGTGGGTCTAACCTAACAGGGTAAGCTCTTTAAAGGCAGAGATGTTTTTCCAGCTGATCTCAGAAGGGGAAGTCAGAGATGAGAGGCACGAGAAGGGTTCAGCACCGCATTGCAGGTTTGAGATGGAGGGGGTCATGTGTCAAGGAATGGGGGTGGCCTCTAGGAGCTGACAGCAGTCTCCAGCTGACGGCAGCAGGAAACTGGGGCCTCAGTCCTACAGCCACAAGGACCTGAATTCTGTCAACAACAAGAACAAGCTTGGAAGTAGATTTTTCTCCATTCTCTGGTGAGAACCCGGTCTGACAAAACACTCTGGTTTTAGCCTTATGATCCCTGAGCAGAAAACCTTCTTAAAGCCTGAAGTCCCCTTCCCTCAGCTGACTTCTTACTTAGCTTTAAGATTCTGCTAACGGTGGGGCAGCAATTCTGCCTCAGTTTCTCCAGAGAATGTCCCCACTACCTGCCGGGCCAGCAGTGTTCCGGGCAGGCTGCTGTCTTCATCCCGCCTTTCCCACACAGGCCCACCCTCTCCAGCTGATGACCCAGCTTCTTCCACTCTGGCATGGAAGGAGCTGGTCATGAAGAACCTGGCCATGGCACCTGGCTGACTTTGGAGGTTGGCAGGGCACACACCCTGCAGATAAAGAAGTCATTTCCTTACTCGAAGTGGAGATGTGCCCACAGACCTTGGCCTGTGGTTTGCAGGCGGGGCACTGCACTGTCCCTTCCCAGGTGTGGCCCTCCCAGCAGAATAGGCAGGAAAGAGGCATTTCCAGAAGCATCTGGAGCCACAAAAGGGGGGCCGCTGCTAACGTGTAGTGTTGACTTTCTCATGAGAAGCGCTGAGAGGATGGCCGTCACTGGTCTGACTGATTTCAGCTTCGTACCGCTTCAGGAGCAGGAGTGGGAGGGAATGAACTTGGGTGTCGGGGAGGGGAGGCAGGGCTACTCTGGTGTTATTCCTGGGTGTGGCAAGTGGCTAGGGGCCACTTCCAGAGCTACTGCAAGTCACGAGGGATCAGAAACGTGAGAGCCACTGGTGAGGAGGTGCCTTGGCAGTGGAGGAAACGCAGGCTTCCCTGTGGCATGACCTGTGGGCAAATCTCTGCCCAACCCCTACCAGCCATGTGACCTTGGCAGTCATGGCACTGGGCAAGTCATGGAGCCCTGGGAGCCTCTGAAACGAAGTAGGGTGAGAATCTCCAGAACACAGAGTGGTGGTAAGACTGAGGGGCAGTTCTGCACACCCAGCGCCCACCAGAGCCTGTCACAGAGTGAGAGCTCAGTCACAAGGGACTCTGCCTGCTTGCTGGTGATGTGGTTAGTGCCACCTGCTAGGCTTGGCCAGGCAAGAACTGCAATCAAGGTAAGATATTCTTGCAATCACGGTGCCTGCAGAAACCTCAGGCAGCTCCATGGCTGCAAATGGATATCCAGGGAATACTGCACGGACTGCAGAGGATCTGACATTCGTTAGTCTGACATTCCTGAAGACCTGGGACAATGACGTGTGTTCACTGCGTGACAGGCACAACTGAGAGGTGGAGGAGGCTTGCTGAGGAAGGTGGCCACAGCTGCAAGGCACAGCAGACCCTCACCCCCACCGCCGGCAGGCAGGGGACGCGGTGTTTGGTGAATCACAGGGAGGCTGCCCTCATTCATGACAAGCCCCCAGGACCAGCACACTAGCGGGGATGCTGTTGCCCCATCTCACAGCTGAGGGAACTGAGGCCAGAGAGGGGCTTGTCCACGGTCCACCAGAAGTTGGTAGAGTAGCCTGAACTTGGAGTCCGGTCTGGCAGGCTACAGAGTCCTTGGTATTGCCATGTCTCCTTGGTAAGTCCAAGTTCACGAGAGGGATCTCACGCCTGAGAGACACAGGCACGGTCATCATCAGGCCCATTTCAGGACATAAACTGCAGCACAGAAAAAGAGTCAGTCATTTGGCCCAGTAGCGGGGCTGTTGCTGGGAGCCAGCTCTCCCAGACTCCAAATCCAGTGTTTACCCACCACCCCACAGCAGGCATCAAACAGGCCTTTCTACCCCCGTGTTGAGGATTTATTTCAGGGACAGGTCAAGAGGGTCTCCTGGGTCATCTGAGAGGTCATCCACCTTGGGGGGCAAGGCTGCTTCCTGCAGGAGGCTCTTCTGGGCAGGGTCGTGAGGCAGAAGAGCAGTGAGCCAGGCTTAGAGCCCCCCAGCAGAGGGAAGGACTCTGTGCTCACTCTGGGGGGATCTTTATTTACCTTTCCCTAGAATGTGACACCTGCCCTTGGCAAAGAGCTCTGACACCTGCCCTTGGCAAAGGACTCATCTGGACAGGGAAGCCAAGATGCTGAAGGTCAAGATTTCAAAGGTGAAAGCGCCCCCCACCCCCATGAAATGGGCATCAGATGAGTTGGGAGGCGTTTCTGCTACCGGGTTTGTGCTGTTAAAGAATGTGACCTTGGGCGAATCACATCTCCTCTTAAGCCTTGGACTACAGTGCTGGTGTTTAAATAGGGGTGCTGGAGGGGATGGGAGTGAAAGCGCCCCCGAATCTTCACCCATCTGACCAGCTCCTCTGGCCTCCTCACCCACTTTGAGAAGAGCACAGCTGCTTTTTGTGTGTTTTATATGCCGCGTTGTGCACACATTGCCTTTGATTAATAAATTTCTGAAGCCACTGAGCCGAGGAACCTGGCAGGTCCTTTGGGGCTCAGCTGCTCTGTGACTCTGCAGCAAGCGTCCTCGCCGCTGTCCAGCCTTCACTCTGCGCCCCACTGTCACTGTGAGGCGCACCCGTTCACCCATGCTGTGCGTGGATATATGGAGGGATGTCTAATATCTATTCATCTAGGTAACTATTTTTGTATCCACAAGACATCCTCACTAATAACCCTAGGGACGGCGGTGGAAGCAGCAAGAAAGGCCAATCAGTGCTGCTGCTGTAAAGCGATCAAGTCTCAAAGGACAGCAGATAAGAGACACCGATGCCAAATCTGCTTTCTTTAATTAAGGCAGAGATTGATAAGAGCTGTCAGGGTGAAATGAAGAGACTCCAAGCCTCACTGGTTTGCTAAGACATGAGAGGGAAGGCTGAAGATTAAAAAAAAAAAAAAAGTTTCCCTAGAAAGCCCACAGAAGCCGTTACAGAAGGACGGGGCTCCGAGGACGGGAGAGAGTGCCTGGATCGTCACCCCGGTCACCAGAGGAGGATGTGGCCTGGGCCTGCCGCGGTTTGGACAGGTTATATATATCTATATCTACCCACCCATCTATCATAAATGCTATTTTCCACCAAGGAAAGCCAGATGTAGCACAAAGGGAAGCATTTCTTTTTTTTTTTTTTTGAGACAGTCTCACTCTGACACTCAGGCTGGGGTACAGTGGTGCCATCTCAGCTCAGTGCAGCCTCCACTTCTCAGGTCCAAGTGATTCTCCCTCCTCAGGCTCCTGAATAGCTGGGATTACAGGCACCTGCCAGCATGCCTGGATAATTTTTATGTTTTTAAAAATTAGAGACAGGGTTTCATCAAGTTGGCCAGGCTGGTCTTGAACTCCTGACCTCAGGTGATCCACCCGCCTTGGCCTCGGAAGTGCTGGGATTACAGGTGTGAGCCTCCACAGCCCGCCAAAGGGAAGCATTTCTGGAAGAACCAGCTTTCTATCTCAAGCCCCGGAGCAGGGCCCATCCTGGTTCTGACCCTGTGCCAGGCACTCCATGCGTGTGTCTTCTGTCATCCTCCCCAGGGGCAAGTGTGTGGGAAGTCACTGTGGGGGCCCAGAGGAGGAGGAAGAGCTTCCATGAGCAAGTCCAAGGTTCGGGGAGGCAGGCAGGGCCCACCCCAGGCCTACATGAAGCCCAGCTGCTCCCATGCAACAATGTAGACGCTGGAGTCACATGGGGCAGCTGAGGGAGACTGAAAACTCACAGGAGTCATCCCAATTCCAGAGAGAACTGAAGAGAGATAGGCGTGGCTTCCTGAGCCTCATTTGGGACATTCTGTGGAATTCCCACAGGCAGACAACAAGGCTCCACAAGATCTCAGCATGCACGCAGTTTGTTATGGGAAGAAACAGTGCTCTTTCAGGATGCTTCTAATCGGAGACACTTTGTAAACTAAAAAATACAATCTTTACAAACCCCTGATGTTTGCATCATTGCCAGAAACAGTGAGATATGATTGCACCCCACCGCCTCCAGGGAGGTCAGAAAGGCTTCATGTGAACTGCTGCTTCCATCTCTGTGAGGTTTTTTTCTTAAAAAGAGAAATGACAACGAGGACTTGGAGCTTAGTGATCTGGGTTCGAGTCTCGCTTGCTTGTGAGAACTAGAGCAAGGAACAGGCCCGTACAGCTGACAGTAAGGTTTAATAGTCTACGCACTGGTAGAGTTAGTTCAGGGAAAAACCAGGAAGTGAAGAGAGAAATGCTTGGTAAACTAAGCTCAAGATAACACACGTGCAAAGCACAGAGTGGCTGGACTACGGCTCTTACCATCACCATGACACGCATGCAAGAGCCCTCCTGCGCCGGTGTTCAGGCCAGCTGGGGCCATGCTCCTCTCTGTGACACCCTGTCAAGGCAGCATACTAACCAGAGTTACCACCCCGGTGCACAGCTGGCATGCAGCAGGGTCTTCCAGCTCCCAACTGAGAGCCCACTACAGCGCCCAGCAGTGCTTCAGAAACGCCCCTGTCCTCCTGCAGCCATGTGTCCAAGGCAAAGCTAGAAACCGGATGGGGCCAGAGAGGAGCTCTGAGGGGTACTTCCTGCCATGGCAGGAACTCAACAACACGCTCCCCCACCAGCCCGCTGGAGGCTCGTGTGCCCACGGAGGGCTCTGCCTGCGCCACCTCTGTCTGCTCCCACTGGGTGGCCTCACAGAGACCTGTGGAGTGGGCCTGGGCCTCTGAAGGCAGGCCTGTCTCCAGCCCAAGGCTTTCCTGAGCTGCTGAGTCCTAGCTAGGCACATCTTCAACACACACCTGCGTGGCTGTCCCCTGCCATTTCCCCACACTCCTGGTCTCTTGTCCTTCCAGGCACCCAACCCAGATGCCAGGAGCCCCTCGGCCCTCCTCTGCTCTCCCACCCCTCACTGGTCACCGAGAATCTACTTCCAGAGTCCATTCAGTCAGTCCATGTGTGTGTCCACAGAGCTGGTGCGGCAGTTCAGGCCAGCAGGAGCTCCCGGCCCAGCGGCTGCACGGTCTCCTCATGACTCCCCATCTCTAACCGTGTGAACCCTCTTCTGGCCCAGGCGGCAGGCTCCTTCCACACAGCACATCTGATCACACACCCAAAGCCTTTGACGCCCCTGCTTCCAGGGCAGAGTCTAGAGGGCTCGCCATAGGCATAGGCCTCCGCACCAGGACCCTTCCCTCTCCTTGTGGAATTCCCCCAGTTCCCCATAGCCACAGCCCCAAATCCCTGGCTGCACCCTCCCCATCCATGACATGCCTCTCCCTGTGACTGGAGAGCTCTTCCTCTTCCTGCAGCTCTCAGGTGAAACACCTCCTCCTCCAGGAAGCTTCCCCTGCCCGCCGTGCTGGGCACATGTGCCTGTCTCCCACTTGGCACACGCCACTAAAGTGTCACATCCTTTGTGGCTCTTCTTCCCTGCTAGACTGTAAGCTCTGGGGTACAGGGGTCACAACTGTCATGCTTACTGTCATAACCCAAAATACGAACAAGCAAACGAGTAAACAAAGGCCATGACCTCCGGGGCACGCGGGCGCAGCAAGGGCCCTCTCTGGTGTGTGCCACTTTCACGGGCTGCTCGAAGCCACTCAAGAAGAGAGTGTGGGAGCCTACAAACCACCCTGGCATGGGCTCCCTCGCCGCAGTTAGTCCACTTTCCTTCAGGGCTGGGCCTCCCCAGGAAGAGACTGTGCCGTGATGACGGGCGTGGCAAGGTTACCGAGGAGGCCTGCCCAGCCTCTGGGAGGAGGAGGAGCCTCATGGAGCACTCGTGGCCCATCGAAGGGATTTTTCTGGCTATCTCTGACAGGCTCTCTCAATGAGGCCTGATAGCCCCGGCTTGCCTAGGAACTCAGACATCAGCTTTCTTCCTCCTGCTGCTCTCCCGCCCAGCCCCGCTATGGAGAGGCCCGGGGCCTCACCTGGCTGGTACCAGCAGTGTGACTGAGGCTTCAGGTCAGCCGAAGTGCAGCAAGGGGGACATGCCAGGGAGCAAAATCCACATGGCCACGTTGGGGGGACTTCTCCCTTTCACAAGGGAAGGCTCTGTCTAGAAGCATCATCTCCTAAATCATGCCAGACAGTTTCCCAGGATGGCTCAGCCCCGGCCTCTGGCTCAGGGAGCATCTTTGGCCAGATGACCTCCCAGGTCTGACTGCTGGGCCTAGTGCTGTGCTTGTCCGGGACGTGGCCCAGGCCTGGGGCATCCCTCCTTCACACATTCAGCAAATGCCGAGCACCTGCTGTGTGCCAGACACTGTGCTCAGCACCAGGGACGTTCTCAAGGGACGTGAGCAGTGTGGTCACGCCATCATCATACAGACCGCTCTGGAATCAGACACCGGACTGGGCAGTGAGTGCGGCAGGACGGGACCCAGGCGAGGGGCCCCATGCAGCCCCAGGGTGGGCACTGCTTTCCACAAGCCAAGTCCATGCCACAGGAGGGGACAGAGAGGCCACCTGGCAGCGAGGGCCAACAGGCCATCCCTGTGGGGCTGGGGACCGTGGGGAAGAAATGGAGGGCTCGAGGAAGGTTCTCAGGGGAGTAGACAGGAAGTCAGTGGTTCTGGCCTCTGTGAAGGGGCTCAGCAGAAGGGAGACTGGTCCCTCCTCATAGTCACGCTCAGAACCCACAGTAGCTGCTCCCTATTAAAGGGGATGCTCCCAGCATGTTCCTTTTTCTCATGGCTTGTTTCTTAGGGGCATCTACCACCCTTCAGGCCACCACTGAAATGCCGCTGCCTCCAGCTCTGCCGGGCACTGCCTCCAAGTTCAAAGAATGTTCCAGGGTGAGCCAACGGCCCATCCAAAGGGAGAGTGGGCATGGCCCATTCCAGAGACACAAAGTGTCAGCTGGTGCCAGGCCCTGGGGCAGGGACGCAAACACATGGCCTCTCCCTTCCTGGCTGCTGCTTTCATGGCAGTTCTCTATGTTACACCTGACTGACGGACTTCATTTTCTGAGAGACAGTGTTCCAAAGAAACCCTGGCTATTAAGCATGATTTGACTTCTGTAGTGAGAGCCACAGAGGGTGGTGATTTTCCACCCAAAGCACAGTACATGGAACGCCCCACCGGTCTGGGCGCCACCACAGAGTCTGGATTGATTCTCCTGGACTGTGCAGTCCACCCACAGCCTGGCAAAGCAGGGTCAGGAGATGCGAACCACACAAAAGCAGACCTTATTACTGCCACGTCCCTCCTCGGAGAGGCCTCTGCAGGGGCCCTGGGTCCCTGTGCGGAGCTTCCCTGCAGGGAGGGGCTGGCAATGGCCGCTGCTCTCAGAGGCTGAGAAAGAGCAGAGGAGCGGGGAGCAAACTTCTGCCTGCGTTCACGTCCATTCATTTATCACTGGTTCCAACAAAATGGATTCTACATCTCCTATGGATCAGGAGTGATCCTGGATTCTGGGAATGCCAGTTGATTCCATGAAGATACAAATGCTTAAGTCTTCAGGACAAAGGCACCCCGTGAACAGGGCCTGGAAGGAGGCAACGGAGCTAGCTTAGCAGTAGTGGATGTGGATGAGGAAATCACACAACCCAAAGTGGAGGTCGGCAAGGGCAGCGTGTTCCTGGAGCACAGACCAGAAACAAAGACCGACCCTACACCTCAGTGGGCATTCAACATGCTGCGCCAGACACTCGGGCCAGGACGGCATATGATTTCCATGCGTGGGAGGTTTCTCAGCAAGGGCGTGGCACGGTCCACACTCTCACACTCTTTACTGGCCTCGCCCCTACTCGGATATGTCAATCAACAGCCACAGGCAGCCTGCCCCGCCCACTGCCCAGGGTCCCTCACCGAGGCCTGGCTGCCTCTCACAGGCTTGTCCTTCCCTTGTGCCCACGGCCAGAGTTTTCTGCTACTTTCTATGGCTGCCTGACTCTGACATTCCTGGACCACTCTTCTAGGGTGCTTGGAAGGGTAGGATCTGACGCTGGGGCCTGGAAGGTAAAAGGGGATATGTTAGTTTCCTATTGCTGTGGCTTAAAGCAACACCAATTCACTCTCTTGTGATTCTGGACTAGAAGTCTGGAATGGCCCTCGCCTGGTTGCAGTCGGGATGTCAGCAGGGCCGCATTCCTCCTGGAGGCTCCAGGGAACATCCACCCCTGGCTGCCTTTTTCCACTGAGGGATTTCCCACACTCCCTCGCCCCAGCTCCTTCCTGTGGTCCTTCGCACATCACATCACTCCGGCCGCCTCTTCTGCCTCCGTCTTCTCCTCTGAAAGGACCTTTGTGATTACCCTGGGCCTACACAGATAGCCAGGCTTGAAGGTCAGCTGATTACAGACTAACTGCATCTGCAACCCGATTGCCTTTGCCATGTAAGGTCACATGTTTGCAGGTCCTGGGTTGGGATGTGGACGTCTTGGGGGCTGTTGCTCTGCCCAGCACACGGGGTGCGGGAACCTGCTGTTGGCAGCTGGCAGGCCTTGCCACTCCGCCATGTTTCCCCCCACCCCGTCTCCCCCAGGATACCTGCTTGCCAGGCAGGAGCACCTGACCCCTGAAGTCTGCCAGCACGGGAATGCTCGTGCTCAACGCACCTGCTGAGTGCAGGCTGTGGCTAATCTGTCCTGGGCTGGGCTGGCCGGGCAGGGAGGGTGGTGCTGCTGACAGCTGCCTCTGTTCCTGATGTGGCCACAGGCACCTCATGGATGAAGGAGCTCCTGGTGCAGGCAGAATCCCCAGAGCCCACAGTACTGACAGTGGGAAGCCGGTGGGAGGTACCCCCATGCTGAGCCCTGCCCACTCACAAGGAGCTCACTGGTCGGTGGGGAACATGGCCCCCTAAAGCACCCCAAGGCCATGTGACAGTCCCAGCATGAAGCCAACACCCACCAGAGAGCAGCCCCAGCTGGTTGCACAGCCCAGAGATCCTATGAATGACAAGCCACAGGACAATGTTCAGGTTTACTAGACAGTGCAGGAGGGAGGTTGGGGACTTGGAGCGGAGAGGACTGAGCGAGTGAAGACCTGGGACCTGGGAGAGCCCTGACCACTTTGGAAAACACAGCAGCATGAGCCCAGCTGAAAGGCAGGGGCTTCGAAATGAGAAAGCAGAATTCAGCAGAAGCCGGTCCATGAGGTCCTCGCATTAGAAGCTAGGAAGTCTGTGCTGGACTTCTGGCCACCAGTCAGAGCCGCGCTTTTACAAGATTGTCCTGGCATCAACCTGGCCAATTTGCAGCCTCTCTCTTGACAGTTGCAGGGAGAGTTCATTTCATCGCCTGTTGAAATATTGCTGCTGCTGGCCTTGGGAACTTTTCTCTTTCTCCTACTTTTTAAAGAACAGCGTGGGCTCGGAGTTTCCCACCTGTGGAAACTTGCTCTAGAAGTTCCACTGCTGTCCAGCTCTTTGTCCGGAGGAGAAGCCCTCCAGCCAGGTCTCCACACTTCACATTCCAACTGAACAGCAAGAGTTTCTAAGGGAAAAAGCAAACCCTACTTCTAAATCCTGTCAAAGCAGATACTGGCTTCGATTGCACAGACATCCCCCACTGACACGGGCTTCACAGCAGCCCTGACAAATAAACACAGTCGGCAGGTGACTCATCACATTTGTAAATGGAATCAACACCGGCTCTCGCCTTCATGCATGGAGCCAAGATCACATCCCCACTGCCTGAGAAGGCTGGACTCCCGTGGAGGAGTGGCCGGCAGGGGGAGCGGGCCTGCGGCACAGAGAGGTGTCCCTCCACTGCTCTGTCCTGCCATTAGTGTTCTGCCCATAGAGAGGTTCAGGGTGCTAGCCACTCTGCTTCTGGGAAGGTGTCCTGGTCAGCTGGTGGGTCCCCCCAGTTCTGCACTTACAGTCACTAATGTGGCAGCTGCCCTGCCAGGTCCTACAGTGGGGTCTCATGTCATGTCACTCCCTTTAATCCTAAGAGGATTTTCATTGCAGATGAGGAAGCTAAGGCAAGGGCAGGTGAATGAACAGGTCCGTGGCAGCCTGGGCCTACCCTGCCAGATGCTTTCAGCCAACCTGGCCTGCCCCAGCCACTGCCCACCCCAAGACCTGGCAGTGCAGGTAGACGCAGCTGGAGGGCAGGGACTGGGCTGTCTTGTTTGCTGGTTTACACCTCGTGTACAATGCCATGCGTGGCACATTCAACAGACAGGGATAAGCAGAAGAGCACGTAGTGTGCTGTGGGCATCTGGGAATGTGCTGAATAAACAGTTGCGTAAACAAGGCAGAGATCACTGGCCTCATTTTACACATGGATAAACTGAGGCTCAGAGACGTGAACTCCCAGAGTCAGCAGGCAGGTGGCAGGGCTAAGAAACCACCCCCGGGCTGGTCTCCAGCTCACTGCTCTCTGGGACTTCCAGGCATCTGCAGAACCAGATGGGAAAAGCCCTGAAATGTCCACTTGTGCATCCAGTGAAGTTGGACTCCTCTGAATTTCTGTCATTCACAGCAGGTGTGATAGGCAGTACGCTCGCTCCTAAAGATCCTGACCCATGGAACCTGTGAACTGGTGTTCTTCCATGGCAGAGGAGATTTAAGGTTGCCAGTTAGCTGACCTGGAGACATGAAGCCCATCCTGAATTATCCAGGTGAGCCCCATGTAATCGCCACGGTCCTTAAAAGTGAGGGAGAGAGATAGAAACATCAGAACCACGGAGGGGGCAGCAAGAGAAAGGCTGGACCAGCCACTGCTGGCTTTGAAGGTGGAAGGGACCGGGAGCCAAGAAGAGCAGGTGGCCTCTGGAAACTAGAAAAGACAAGGAATGGATCCTCGTTGAGGGTCTCCAGAAGAAACCAGCCCTGTGACACCTCAGCGTTAGCCCAGGAGCCTGACTTCTGGCTCTGCCCTCCGGAACGGCGGGAGAATACATCTGTGTTGCTTTGAGCCACCAAGTGTGTGCTGATTCACCAGAGCAGCCTCCAGCCACTGCCGTGGCCGATGAGCTGTAGGCTCCAGCGCTGGGCCCTCACTCCCCACACGGTGCTCTCTGGCTATTTCTTGCCTACCTGAGTGTGGCATATCTCGTCCCGTCCTCCCCACTCAGCCTGGCTCCCAGTCTTCAGAGGCATGGGCTGTGGACTTCTTCAGGCTTCGGCAGCTTCCCAGAGACTCATCCGCAGGTGACTATGCTCACCCACCAGAGTCACAGAGTGCCTTTCATCAAGGAAACCTCCTCGTCGCTAGCAGGAAAAACTGAAGGACAGCTGTGGACTCCCAACTCTGTCCCTGCCCCGCTGGTACTGCGCCTCCCCAGCCCCACCTTCCTCCTCTGTGAAGCAGGGCACCGGGGACCACACCCGGCTGTCGTGATGGTCATGCCCATCTCTCGGCAGAGTGCCTGGCAGGAGAAGGGGTCGAACCAGGGCGGCTCCCCGCTTTGTCCTCCTCACGTGAAATAACAGGGCTCTAAGCATGTCACAGGATGAGAGGAGGATCAGGCTTTTCTATTTCGTCAAAATGTTCCTTCCCTGCTCTTTCTGCAAAAAATGGAGGGGCGGTTAATTTTCCAGAAAGGAGGGTATGCAGAGCCCTGTGGAGGGTGAGCGGTGGACAAGGCCTGTTCTGTGGCTTGCTGCTCCTGTCTAGACACAAACCAGAGTCCACATTTTCCACCTAAAACTCAAGAAGAGAAAAGGGGGAAGAGAAGCGGGGAAGAGCAGGAGAGCGGGAGAGAGTGGTGCTCCCTGGCCCGCACGGCTGGTGGGAGTGTAGGCTGGAATAAGCTTTGGGACAGTCTGGGAAGAACAGAATCGTTTTTCATTTAGTGGAGGGAAGGGCCGTCTCATTCACCAGGCTTTCTCCTGCTTTTTCAGAAGGCCCAGGTTGCTTACAAATGTGACACCTATGCCCTGGGCCCCCAGCTGGCTGCAGCAAGGCTTGGCCCGGCTTGGCCCGAAGGCCTCAGCCACCCCTATGCTCCTGGCTTGTCACTCTGTCCCCAGGCCTGGCGCATCCCATGTCAGCAGCTTGGTGCTGCACTGAGCCACCAGCACCACGTCCTCCACACCTTCCAACCTGTCCTGTCTTCTGGCCCTGCCCGGATTCATCACCGTTTCTTGTGTGTCCTGCCACCCAACTGGCACATATCGGAGCTGAGTTTCTCCAATTTGAGGCAGCTAAGGATGATGTCACCTTTAAGGAGATGCCAGGCTGACCCCTGGTTTAACATCTGCTGGTTGTATGGTTGAATGGCTTGGACAAATTACTTTTTCTGGGTTTCAGGGATGAGGTAATATCACCAAACGTGTGGGAAGGAGGGAAGGAGATGTGTAGGGTGAAGTGCGGGCCCAGGCTGATGGTTAACAGAGGCACACACCATCGCCTTTGCTCCACTGCTTTCCTGCCCCAAGCCCATAGAAACACACATGGGTTCCATCAAAGTGTGCAACATTAAAATGCACTGGAGTGCCAGATGGCTAACTGCTTCCTAATATCCACTTCCCCCACTAAAGAATGGAACCCCAATATTTAGCTGGGCATATCCATAGAGCCTGGACTTCCAGGCTTCCCTTGCAGGTGGGTATGGCCCTGTGACTAAGTCCGGCCAAAGGAATGGGGGAGGGGTTGTGCAAACTCCAGGAGGCCTCCTTCCCCCGGGGAGCCAGTGCTTTCCTCCTTCCCTCCGTGCTCCCTGCGGTACTGGAGCAGCTGTCCCGACCCCAGACTGTGCCCAGGTGCCTGGCACTGGCAGGTCTCATCAGCTGCGGCCCGTCTGCCACCAGATTTTAATGTGACAGAGACCTGTGAGCTTTACTGAAGCCACTCTTCCTTGGGGGTTTCTGGTACTTGCACCCAAGCAAACCGGACAGATAAGCTGTGGCCTTTGGTGTGCCAGGCAGGACCCTTGTTTTTGAAGGGCTCCCAGGCTGGCGGATGAGCCCAGGAAGCCAGCCCGTGGGTCACAGTGGGGGAGGAGACACTCTGAAGAGGGAGCAGGAAGGACCAGGGTGCCAGGGAAGGCTTCGAAGGACATGGGGACTGGGAAGGTCCAAAGGGAGACGTGGAGGAAGGGGTGGGTGCCCACGCGGAGGTCAAGGCCCAGCGGTCCGATCTGGCCGGGTTGTGATGGGCCTTGAACTTCATCATGTGGAGAAACACCTCTACAGGCTGCAGGAAGAGGAGCCAGGGTCAGACAGCTCGGTGTGGTGCCGGAAATGGTAGGGGCTGTGTGAACAGTCCCAGCAAGAACTGACGCCGGCCTGCGCTCGCGGCTCCCCACAGAAGCTGGCGATCAATGGTCAATCCCAGATTGAACTCAGCTGGTAGTTCCACCTCCCTCAGCAGCAGCCAGCACCATGGAAGGAGGGGGACCAGAGAGCACTAGCCGGGCTGGGCTGCTGTTTTCCTATCCATGGCCCAGGACCAGGCCCCACCAGTTGGCACCAGCCTGCGAAACTCAGACTCATCCCTCCAAACAGACTGCCTCTGGCAGGATGAGGTGAATTATATCCTAAATCAGGTGGAGGCAGCGAATATATTGTCTCAGGAATAAGATGAAAAACGAAGATGGATATTTACAAATAACTTTTAAAGAAATTCACCCCCACATACATATAATGTTAATTGTCTCTGAAACAAATGGCAACCATTTAACTGAGCTCTAGTTAATCTGTGTCAGCAGACACGATGCTGGCCACCTTGGAAGCTGACTGATGCATTCAAAACCCTGACAGATGCAAGGCCATCCAGGAGCTGTGCATAGAGGAGGCCCATTTCCATCCCCCCCTCATTCGATCCCTGCTGCGCTGGAGCTGTGCCCAGCGGGCTGCCCCCCACGCTGCCCATGCAGGAAACTCGGGGTGAGCAGCACAGGTAGGAGGCTGGCTGTAAGGCAGGCTGTGCGTTCAAGACCACAACAAATCAATCCACTCCTCTGATCATGCAAATTGATTATATAAATCCATTAACAAGCTATTGAAGCTGTCTGGTCCAGTTAATCAAAATATTCATTCTTTCAATCATGCATTCAGCGATGATTTATTAAGAAATGACTGTGTGCCGAGATCTGGGCTTGCAGCCATCCCTGCCCTGCAGGGTCCCCAGATGCCAGCTACTGTGGGTGCACAGGCAGGCCAAAGCTCTGACAACAGGGAGGGGAGAAGGCGCAAGACCATGAGAAGCAGATCAGAGGGTTCCTGAGGAGCAAACGCACCCATCTTCTAAAACCAAGGGCTTCTGCCAACGAAGCTGAATGCCAGCTGATGGGAGATAGCAACACCAATAGAGGTTCTGAGCAGGGGAGGCACTCTTCCGTCCACACACACCCAGAAGGGTGAGGTGAGAAACAAATGGAACCAATTTCCATCCTGGCTGAGAGATGGAATCAATGCAATTAATTCAGTCAGAATGAAAGACACATGCAAATACACAGGGAGCTGTGAAGCCAGCTCCTCCCACTCCTCACCCAAATGCAGGCGAAACTTGCCCCTGAATGAGGAAACCTTGCAACAGCCCTGCCTCGGCCCGGCCTGGGCATGGGCGTGAGCACCGGCCTCCCCGACGGTGGGTGGAGACAACAGAAACACATTTAAAGACCCTCGAAGGCCAAACGCTCACCACCACCACCAAAGCCTCCACTCCCTGCAACCGTGCCTGTGCCCCATGTCAGCAGCAGCAGCCCTGGGACACGTGGGGCCTGGACTGGGTCTGCTGGAACTGGGCCAAAGCCCCTACCATCCCACGCAGGGCCTGTCCCAGAAGCTCCACAGCCTCTTTCCCTGGACAAATCAAACCATCTGAAGGGCTTTTTCCATAAGCATTGGAGGGAGAAGGGAAGCAGGTGATGGAGGAACAGGCAGACGACAGCCTAGGTCTAGATAGGCCTGCAGGACTGAAGACAAATGTCCACTGTGCAGCCAGCCACCGGCTCCTGAGCACCAAGTGTGTATCACACACGAGAGGCACTTTGTTCACTCAGTATTTTATCTGCAAACACTGCAGATAAAATACTATTAACCAAAGCCCACGCTGCCTCTTTAAAGGTTACAGAAAATAGATGAAATACACACAAGCATGAGAGGCACACGTGCACACACACACATGCACACTCTAAGTGTCATGGCACACGGTGAGAGGTTGCCTGAAATAAACAGCCCAGACAGGAAAGCTTCCAGTGTTTATTAGGGAACTAGGACATGATCTATGGAATAAACATATATGTGATATATATATATATGTGCAAAATCTGTGTGTGTGCATATAGCTCAAGTTGGATCACCTTCTATATATAGACATATAAATGTATAGATACAGCTCTCCCCACATAAATATGCATGTGCGTGTATATATATCTCCCAGCTCCCGAAATAGAAGCCTATATACTTAGATGAATTACAGTGTCTAAAAAGAAAGACTCGGGAGTGGTGTGTGCCCGCGTTCCTGACGAGCACTTGTTGTCTTTCTTCTCCCCGTAGGCAGTCTTCCCTCGGCTCAGCATTTGCTTCCCCCACTCTAGATGCTGCTGCTTCACATCCCAAAGCCCACAGCAGGTGTGCTGTCTAGCCTGACCGTGCCGTATGAGGCTAGAGACAGATCTGTTCAGAATGCAGTGTTTTGCAGACATCCGAAGTTGGACGGAATCATCTCGAAAAGCTTTTGCTTGGTCCATTCATGATACTCCATGTGGGTTACTTCCCAGCCCCTCTTTTTGCCTGAGGTGCCCGCTGGCCCCTGACTCAAATGAGAGTGCTGCGTCCCCTCGGACCCTGAATGACGAATCACCAGCCATTCCTCAGGCAAAGCTGTTCCCAAATCGCGTTCTTCCAGCCTTTGTCTAGGATACCCGGAGAAAAGCTCTCCTGAGACCTCCAGAAGCCCCGTTAGAGGGCCATAGCCAGAAACAGAGTGAATGGGAAATGGACGAAGTAGGTTGGGCCATTAAGACACTGCTTTGTTGCTACCAGGAGAGGCTCCCTGCTGACACCAAGCATCTGCCATTGTTTGCCACTGGGGCTGTCCCTGTGTTCTGTTCAAGGGCCAGCAGCGGCCAAGGCCACCACTGTGGGAAATTCCGCTGCGTGCCACATACCAAAGCAGCGTGGGCTTTGGTTAATAGGTAATAGCATTAATAGCAGAATACGGTAGCTGCTCCCTCTCCTCTCCTTCTGGCTCTGCATTTTCATTATGTACCTCATTCTAGCCACAAGAATGCCTTAAGGAAACTACAGAGTAACTATAATTTCATAATGTAAATGTATTATATTACACTATTACACAGATCAGATATTTCAGGTTCCATATTAGAGCATTTGGTGTAATATTCAAGACTGCGCCATATGGTGTGTGAACACCATTGTGATAATACCGTCATGAGCGTGAACGTTTCTAAGCATGTCCACACTAGGAAGTCTGCTCAGTGCTCTCTGCCCTCTGCCTCACTAAATTCTTGAATTCTGGACATTCATGTGCTCATTTTACAGAGGGGGAGATGTCAGGAGGTGAAGCCGCTTCCCCACAGTGGAGTCTGTCTGCCCACAGAGCCAGCTCTGGAGCAAACCTCACTTCAACCTGGCTCAGCACCTGCGACTGCGGACCTGGAGGAGGCCTGAGGCTGCTCCTATCCAAGAGAGGGCCTGGAAAGGTCTGAGGACCTGAAAGCTTTCATCCTCCTTGCCCACCAGTGAACAGACCTCCCGGGGGCTCTTTGCTCTGCCTCTCAATTCCTGTGTTAGCTCCTAATAACACTTAAGCCCAACCCTGTGTCTCTGCCCAGCTGCTTGGAGCTCTGAGCCCCTTCTCAGTCCTCCCCGGGGAACAGACCATCGTGACGTTGCTCTGGCATATGTATTTTCACCTCATACATATTACAAACGGGTATAAGGGACTGAGAAGAGGCTCGGAAGAATGAGGTTGAAATTAGAAGTTTTGAATGTCTACCATGGGCTGATCACAGTGGTAATTATTTTACGTGCATGACATCACTCAGTGCTCAATCCTTCAGATGGCTGCTTCTCATGATAAGCAGGGGCAGAGCCAACACTAGAAACCAGGGCTGCTGACTCCCAAAGTTCAGTGTTCTTTCCAGATAGCCCAAAGTGCCAGTGCCCCTCATAGGGCAGGGGCTCTCCGTGGCTCCCTTGCCAATGCAATCCCAGCACTGCCTTGTCCTGGGAGAAACTGGCTACCTGTGACAACACTGTAATCAGAAGTCATCATAAGTGTTAAAGGAAGAGTGAAACACTAATATACATGCCGATGCAGCTGAAAACCACTAGGCCATATAATAAGCCATTTGTAGGGATATAAGTCACAGAAGGAAAACTTTTTTCTATGTCAGTGAGTTGAACAATCAAATCATCCATCTATCCATCTACAAATGTCTATGGCCACCTACCCACTCATCAGCTGTCCACACCTTTGTCCTTTCACCATCCAACTGTCTACTAATCCACTCTTCATCCCTCCACCTAATTACGTACCGAGCCATCCAACCACTGACCCATCTAGCCATCAACTCATCTTCCCACCTATCCAGCCCCCATCCGCCTCTCCAACGATCACTGAATGAAGTCCTACCACATGCCAAGAAGCGTTCCAGATACGGGAGGACCAAGATGAGTGAGACATTCTCCGTGCTCACAAGAACCCTGTCTAAAAGAGAGGAAATGCACATCGGCTCAGCTCCCAAGACACCACTGATGTCATGGGTTCCTTATACACTGTTACTGTCAGAGCCTAACCTGTCAGTGAACAGAGGAACTCCTGTATACCAATGTGATCAGAGAGAGCAGTATGAACCTCTGCGGGGAGGCATGAACAAAGTACTGTGGGAGCCGGGGAAAGCATCTATGTCAGGGTCAGGGAACAGCACACTTTCTTGAACTTGACCAGATTCAAACCAGTGTCATTCCAGAGCACACGCTCTCCCCGTGTCACCAAGCTACTTTCAACCAGAATTCAGGAGCTCAGGCCCAGAGCAACGCAGAAGATAGATGCCGAGCACAGATGCCATCAACTGCTCCTCCACCTTGACTCCAGGAGCTGTGTGGGAGTGAGAGCAGGATGGTGGTTGGACCGTGGTGTGTCCGGGAAGGCATGGGACCGGGCCTGCTTTCCACCTGGGACCCATTTCAAACAGGATGAACGGTCAAATCATCCATCAGAGCAGGTCCCCGAGCTCTGGTCTCCAGAGGAGGCAGAGCAAGAGGGGTACCACTGACACAAGAACATGGCCTGGGAATCTTGCAAAGTGCCGGAAAACCATACCCAACGTTCAAAAGGGAAATGAGCTGGGAAGGATGTCCCATGGACTCAGGGCAAATGTTTATATCTGAAGATCTTTGGAGCGTATGTATGGCTGCAGACAGTACTTTTGTTATTAACATTTTAGAGGTGTCTGAGCGGGCACCCGCAGATTTCCAAAGTAATCCAGTTGCACACAGTCTCCCTGAGGGACCTGGGTGGGCCCTGTGAGGGGCAGGTGGAGGAGGACACTGGATTTGGTGAATGGGTGGGCTGTGCACCCACAGACACTCCTGGAAGGTCTGCCGGGGAATGGAGGATGTCTCGGATACGGTTTGGCTGTGTTCTCACCCAAATCTCATCCTGAATTCCCATGTGTTGTGGGAGAGACCCCATGGCAGGTAATTGAATCATGGGGGCAGGTCTTTCCTGTGCTGTTCTCATGATAAGCCTCACAAGATCTGATGATTATAAAGGGGGAGTTTTCCTGCAAAGCTCTTTCTTTGCTTGCCGCCATCCACGTTAAGACATGACTTGCCCTTCCTTGCCTCCCACTATGATTGTGGGGCCTCCCCAGCCACGTGGAACTGTAAGTCCAACTCAACCTCTTTGTTTTTTAAAGACATGCCCAATCTCAGGAATGTCTTTATCAACAGCATGAAAATGGACTAATACGGTCTCTGAGATCTAACCTCTCCCTCTTCCACACTCCTGAGCCCTGGTGTGTGCCCATTTTATTTCTGGTACTGGATCATGAACTCATGGGTTGACACCCACCTCCCCCACGGGACGGGAGGCTCCTCACAGAGTGTAAGTCACACAGTGGGTGCTCTGACAGGATCTGTTCTCCTCCCTGGTCCTGGTTCTGCCACTAATGGACTTCCTTCTTGTGGACAGTTTCAAAATGTATAAAATGACAGAGAAGAGTAAGACTGATTATTTCTACTTGGGCTCCCAAAGGCAGTAATAGTATTAGTGGTAATGATCTCAATATTTCAGACAGTCAGTTGGAAATCATATGTTTATCTTCCATTGGGCAGCACAAACCAAAGAAAACATTCCATTTTCTCCCTCTGGGCTGGAATGATCTCCATTCCATGAGGTTACACCAGTTACCTTGGGCTAGCCAGGAGCTCTGGTTGACAGATGTATGTTTCTGATTGATGACATGAAAAGATAAGTTCATCATCCTTTATTGAACATGGTGGGATATCATCTTTCAAAATATGGGCAGCCCTTGGGGAGAGGGAACTGCAGTCTCTCGGAGGTAGGCAGAGCAAGCTGGCATCTTGAGTTCTTGCCTGCTCCCCTTCTGAGCATCTGGGTCAGCTGCTGACCAGGCCATAAGCTGTTGTTCATCATTACAAAGGTTCTTGGGCTCTTCCTTCCCGTAACAGTGAGTCTAGGCTTCCCATGAAGTGTTGCATGGTGACACTGGTGCCTGGCATTAAGCCACTCCTGTCTTGTCAGCACAGGGACGCTCCATGCTGAATTCTGGAAAGGCCTCTGTCAACCAGGCTTTCCCTGCTCCAGACGGTTCTGGCCAGCTTTCCCAAGCTCGGCTCCTGTAGCACAGGCCTGTGGCAGGCGCAATGTGCAGGACGCCTGCCCTTCTGGAGACACGACAACCAGTTTCCCGTTTGCAGTCTGGGCCCTCATGAGAAAAGGAGGAGGGGAGGCCAAGCGATCAGAAGTGTTTTCCAAATCTCTTCTCCTTTTTAGGAAACAGCCAGAAACTCTATCCCTGTGCCCATAGAACCTGTGACTCCCCTATCTTATTCACCAAAGAGAATCTGCCGCACAGGTGGAAGGGACTGGGAAGAAAGGGACAGAACTCTGTTCATCCTGGATCACCTGCACCTAGCACAAGGCAGGTATTCAGGAAATGCTTGCTGAAGGAATGAACAAAAGAAGGAAGTAATCAATGCAAGGGCTACGCAGGGAGCAACCCAGGGCTTCAGCCACCACCTCCTGCAGGGTGGGATGCAGGCCTAAGCTCCAAAAAACAGGAGGCCTTTGCATCAGGAGGCAATGCCTCCAATTCCTAGGCCAGTGATGGGAAGGGGCGGGGTCGGGGCAGCCGGGGGGCAGTGGAACAATGAGAGCATCCCATGCTCACTCTGCGCACCCAGGGTAGAGCTGCGGCAGGGACCCCTTGATGAACAAGGGCCTGAGGGCCAAGGTGGGGCATCTATACAGAGGATGCAAAGGGATCTTATTTCAGTTTTGGGCTTTCTAATTACAAACAAATAAACAAGCATTTAATATTTTATATTTACTACCTATGTGTGGTTATCACATACATGCATATACCATATGTATATAATACTACATTATACAAAAATATTATTTATTGTTTAATTTTGTTTTAATTCTCAAGGCAAATGGTCTCACTCAAAGGGTCATCCAAACAAAACAATAAAGCCAGGACAATGAACACATCTGACCATGTTTTGTCTTCAACGTTCTACAGGAGAAAACTCATCACTCTCTGATTATCGGACCCTGGGAGGGGTTTGCGAGACTTTCTGGGTTCAGAAACCTCTGCAGGTCGAGTTCCTCCTCGGGAATGTTTTCCACCCTCTATGTGACTCTGGAACATCAGAATTGAAGTCAGCTCATTCTCTTTGCGTCAGAATCGACAGGGCTGGCTAGTTCCTGGGAGCCTCAGCTCACAGACGCTACCATGAGTGACACTTTTAGTACAGGAAAGAGGCAAGAGCCCATGCTGGGGCAGGCCTCACTCTGCCACTCGCCAGCCCTGGAAGCCTGGCACTGGCCAAGCCCTTGGTGTCCATACCTGTGCCCTGGGGTCAGGGAGGTGACACCTAGGGCACTCAGCACAGGGCCCAGCACACAGGATGTCCTCAGTAAGGGCAGCCCATCAACCACCTAGATTCAAATCCTGGCTCCTCCACTTCTAGCTGTGTGGCTCCAGGGAAGAAGCTTAACATCTCTGAGCTGGTAAGAATAGCAGGGGTGTAACTACGCTCAGCATCACACCTGCATGGGTAACATCCTAGTAAATGTGGCTCTCATCCTCTCCTCTCTGCTTTCTTTCTTGTGGTCAAATCTCACAGAAGCCTTGCTCATAGCTATCCTCAGCAGTGTCCGAGGACTTGGCAGTGGCAGGTTCTCAAAAGAGCTCAGCAAAGAGGGTGTCAAGCGAGCACAGAGGCCAGTGCTGGTCTCCCTAGGACCTGCCCGGGAAGCACACTGGCCTGTTCATGCCCCCTAAAATCACCCCAGCCTGGCTACCCCCTTCCTGGCTGGGAGCGAGGGCCGATGGGGTCCCGAGCTTGGCATGGGCTTTCTGGTTCCTTCCCTTCTGATCAATCATCTTCATTCGAAGCTGGCATGGTCTCCTAAGGCACAGACGTGTCAATTATTAAACCATTATTTGTTCACATCTCTGAGAGGCAGGAGATGCTGCCTCCTCTGCAAACATCCCTGAAAGCTAATTGGGCCTACCTGGTTTCCTTGTAACCCAGAGCTGGGCTGCAGATCAAAAGACAGATAAATAAACAAAACAGGCCCAAAGACTCTGCATCTGAGACTATCAAACCCAAATAGGTATGGGAAGTAAACAGGCAGCAGCTAAATGTTTGTTTTCCTCGGTAATCAGGTGAGCAGGCCCAGGCTCTCCAGATCTTCCATTGAGAATCCCACGCAGCCCTACAGATGGGGCAGTGCCCGGAACTCAGCTCTGTGGCTCTGGCAGGCAGAGGTGCCTCGCCAAGTCTCTTCCTTCTCTGAGCTTCAGATTCAATGCTTTCAAATGGCATCATCATCATGGCAGGTCCACATGGAGACCCAAGAGGATGAAAAGCAGAAATTTCCAGGCAGCTCACCACAGCTGTGCAAGTGCTGACACAATATGCGATTTTGGCTCCGCTCCTGACCTAGGTAAGATTGCCTGGAAGGTGATGGGGTGGGAAGTCCCCTGTTTAAGCTCTTTGGGGGAGTCTTGTGCAGCCAGCCCAGCCCTTGGCAACTCCCTCTGGGAACCTCTAACGAAAAGCCCTACCAAGTTGGAAGGGTGTCCAGGAGCTGCATGGGGAAGGTGCTGTCTTTTGCTGCAAGCCCGCTCGACCCCAGCGCCTCAGGGCTGCCCTTGTGAAGACACCACTTGACGCATGGTTTATAAAGCTGGTAAGACTGGCAATGCTTGAGGCACAGGCCAAGCCATATGCCTCTTGTTTCATCCGTAACAGCAGGCCTGGGTCCCCCACAGAACTGGGAGGCAGTGAGGCCTGGTAAAAAGCATTTGCACATTGAGACAGATAGAATTGGTGTGGAAAGTAAAAAGTCCCTCTTCAAAGTTTCCCTTCTTGTTAAAGAATAACAATAAATGTTAGAAATAATAGTTTCTTTCAAAGGCTAACTTTCTTCAAAGCCTTCTTGCTTTTTGCCAATAATTCTTTGTTAAGCTCTATCCTATGTAGCTGCAAGACATAAGGAAAGAAGTACATTCTATGTCCTTGTACTTTAACCAAGATATTTGTGCTGGACATGCTCACAGGCATGTCCTAGCTCGCAGACTATGACTCTTCATTATTTGGAAATGTTATTACTTTTCTAAGTTCTTTCTCAAGCAAGTTCCTCTTTTCCTTTGTTCTTCATTGCCTTTACTTATTTGGAAAAGTTTTAAGTTGTTAGCCAACTGGGTTCAGTTTACATTGTCAGGAGGTCTGGCTCCAACCAATGGAGATCAGACATAGCAGTAAGGACCCAGTGCATAAGGAATAAATATGCCTGCTTTTCCTTTGTTCATTGTACTCTTGTGGCAAGACTGCTGGCAAGTAGTACCCTTTCTGCAGAAAGTAAAATTGCCTTGCTGAGACATCCTTTGTTTCAGTGCTGATTCTTCTTTGTGGCACCAAGCATTTGTTTCCAAAAACTGGGTTCAAATTCTTGATCTTCTCTATCTGGTCTGATCTTGAGCAAGTTCCCCTGCTCTGAGTCTCAGGGCCTTCATCAGTAAAATGAAAATGATGCTCTCCAGCTTCATGGGCTCTGTGGGAGGGTGCCTGAGGCAATGCATGCAGCCAGGGACACTGAGCACAAACTCGGCCACTGCACTGGGCTTCTTTCCCTCTGTGCCCTGCTCACAGCCAGGGCCCCTTAGGTGTGGGGATCTGAAGGGTAGGCCTGTAAGGGAAGGGCACACAGGCACCATAGGGGCTGCAGGTGTGGGGATCTGGAGGGGAGGCCTGTAGGGGTGGGGCACACAGACACCACAGGGGCTGCAGGTGTGGGGATCTGGAGGCGAGGCCTGTGGGGGAGGGGCTGCAGGTCAGGACTGAATTTCAGCACACCTCTTCCAGTCTTTGGCCACCTCTTCCTGCACCCACTTCATGGCCAGGGTCAACTCAGTTTGGGGCCTTTTTCCCGAAGCCATCTCTGCTCCCCAGGAAGCAAGACCTCAGACAGCCCTGCTACTGCTGCTCTTCCTCTACTGTCCTCCACCTCTGGGGCCAGGAGGCTGGGAGACTGGGCTTTGGGAAGTGAATCCACCAGCTCCTCACTGCAGCCCAAGTCTGGCAGGAGAGAGGCGTGGGCCAGTCTTCTCCCAGGTTCCGCTGAACTCATGGGTAACACAGGTCAACAGCACAGCAGCTGGATGGTGGCGGGGGTGGTGTGCAAATGTATTTGTGAATTTTCTCAAGAGCAATGGCATTAGCTGCGCTGTGAGCACTAACTCCCTTTGTAAACAGGACAGGCTTGCTTTCGGTGTTAATTTCTTCCCATGTCAAAACCCAGCACCTGCAGAACAGCAAGTGACTGAGGGAAAGGGAGGGGATGGAGGAAAAGTACAGGCAAAACCAGTGAGGTGGAAGGAGAATGTGCTCATTCATTCAAACATTCGTCTACCCCCTCATTCATTCTAACGTTGTCTGTCATGTTTCATTCAAGTATTCTCTTAGCTGCTGCTGTGAACCTGATGCTGCTCAGCGCAGGAACGTGGAGTGGCTCGGGCACACACACACCTCTGCTCACTGGCTGCGGAAGGCATGGTGGCCGCCGAGCAACCTCACAACAGCTGGAGCAGCCACAGGAGCTCTGAGTGGTGCTCTCTGAGAGTCCGGAGCTGAGCACGGGCTGTCTGACCACTCTCTGCCTCCTCCTTGCCTGGGCAGCCTGCTGTTTGTAAAGCAACTTCCCCACCTGGAAGCACGAGGCTGGGTGCCCTGGGCTGCCTGCCAACAGCTGCACACACAGCCTGCAAGCGGTGGAGAGAGCAACCAGCCCCAAAAAAGGTGCAACAGACCCAGGCAGCCTGGCCAAGGACCCTGCTGCCTTCAGCGGTTATTGACAGGTCACTGAAGAGGCAGCTGTCCCCATCTCTAGCCCCGGTCTCCCACCCATCAAGCCATCAGCTCGACATCAGGGCCTTCCCACCTGTCCACCGTGGATAAACATCTGGCAGTAGAAAAGAAGGGAAAAGACGCTTCACCATCTGGGAGAACTGCTTCCAAAAAGGCTGCTCTAATCCTCTCAGAAGTGGGGCCAAAGTGTCATGGCAAATAAGATGTGACTGGGGCTTTGCCCTGAAAAATGAAATCTAAAAACATTATGAAAACACGTTTATTAGAGGTTGTACTTAGTAAAATTCAGGTTACCGGCTGGGTGCAGTGGCTCACGCCTGTAATCCCAGCACTTTGGGAGGTCGAGGCGGACAGATCACAAGGTCAATAGTTTGAGATCAGCCTGACCAACATAGTGAAAACCTGTCTCTACTAAAAATACAAAAAATTAGCCGGGCGTGGTGGCACGCGCGTGTAGTCCCAGCTACTTCAGGAGAATCACTTGAACCTGGGAGGCAGAGGTTGCAGGGAGTTGAGATAGCGCCACTGTACGTCAGCCTGGGAGACACAGCAAGACACCATCTCAAAAAAAAAAAAAAAATTTCAGGTTAAAAAAAGAAAAAGAAAAGAATCAAGTTTTGGCTGCTTTTTCCTGTACTTTTCTGACAAACGTGTGTGACAGCACAGTATGGAGTGCTTCCTTTGCACCCGCCTTCCATCATCACAAAGACGTTGCGCATCTTTGCAGGATGCCTGCAGTGCCGCCCCAAGGCCTCCGCCGGGCTGCTGAGACCCAGGCAGCCTCCTCACACACCCTCAGCTGGGAGTGGCTCCTCCACTGCTCAGGGTAGGGGTCCAGCAGCAGCTCTTCCATGCCATTGTTATCAATCTCGAGAAACACTGCATCTTCCCCAGGATTTTTAGTTGACTTAGCAACTGACTCACATCTTCCCTGCACTCTACTGTTGGGCGTGTGTGGACAGCGGGGAAGGCCCCAGTAGAGCTGGTGGCTGGGTGGGTGGGAGATCAGTGCTGGAGGGGAGACAGGGCACAGGTGGGGGCCCCTCCACAAGAGTTTGCTCGTTCCTGAGTGTCTCCATCTAGAAGTGGCCTCCTCTACTTGTGTGGGTGAAATTGTGCCCTGAATTTCAGACATCTCTGAGATGTCACTTCTTCCATGGGTCCTCCCTCCGTTCCCCCAGCAGACACTGTGCTTATAGCACTCCCTGTCCTCAATGCCATAGGCGCGGTGTGTAGGCCAAGCTGAGGGATTCTGCTTCTCCAGGGTTACCCCTCCAGCCCCCAGGTTTCTGGCCTGAGTCAGAGTCCAGGAGGAGTCACTGGCATGCATGGAGCTGCCTGCATCCAATGCCCACGTGCCCTGAGTGACCGTGTGACCTGAGGGGTCTCTCTGTTCCTGGATTCCTGGCTCGCAGTACCCAGGAGTTTTCAGGCCAGCTCCTTTCCTGATCACCAAGCCCAGCCTGCATTTCCATTTTTGGATGTAGCAATCACGACTGCTCACTGTCCTAATGACCCACAGAGACATTTAGTTAAAGCAGAACTTATATTGCTTACTAAGCAAAGCTCAATTTCTGCATAATAAAGTTCATGCTTCCAGAAATAGAAAAGGCATCTGGACAGTAACATGCCACAGCTTCAGAAAGAAGGAAAATTAACGCTTCTCCCTGATGACATCATGACACTTTCTCCATTCCAATAAAGAGAATGACCAATGGCTGCTCTGCCCACCACCGCACTACAGACACACAGCCTGCACACACAGAATGGCTCCTGATGTCAGATCTGCCCCATGTGGCCAGAGAGAAACTGGGGACATATAAGAGCTGAACCGGGCCCTGGCGCCCAGAGGATGTGGGGTGCACCAAGAAGAGAGGTGTGTACACGGGAAGAGCTTCAGTGTGCTCTGGGCATCATAAAGGGAGTTCTGTGCCCAGCAACCAGGGCTGGAGGTCGGCAGCCAGTTCCTTGAAGGAACCATGAAGGGAGAGGGAAGGGAACCACTATGCTAATTCTTTAACTAAAGCAAGTCCAGCCCCTCTGGGGCCACAGACCCCTTGAGAATAGGATGAAAACTATGGACCCTATTCCCAGAAAAATGAACTCACATTCATAAAATGTGTACGATTTTATACAATTTGGGGATGACTCCTACATCGACTCTTGGTTCAAACACTTGCTCACTGCAATGCGAGCTTTCTGAGGACAAATCATCTTTTATCTCTGCATCTCCAGTATCAGCACAGTGTCACGTATATCCAGTAGCTGGACAGATGCTTGTGCAGTGAATAAACAATGGAATAAGTGATCCTCCCAAGCCACCCATGGCTGTGAGTGAGCATTAACCAGGTATCCGTACTCTAGAGAAAAGCCCACATCATCTTCAAAAAGCAGAGCGAGCCCAGTGAAGACCAGCCAGGTATGACCCCACAGACGCCAAGGCTCTCAGAACCTGGTACAACCGGGGCTGTCACAGGGCTCCAAGGGGTGGAGGTGGGGAACCACTGCAGGGAGCCGCCAGCCACTCCTGTGCAAGACATTCTGCTGGGTCTGTGTGCTCCCCATAGGCCTCTCTGCTTCGTGAGATCGGCTGTTCTGAGCTGCATCCACACAAGAGACCAGCATGGACTGGGAAAACAAGTCCGGGATGAAACATGGAGGTTTCTCAAAATCAAAGCTCAGCAAAGAAATTTGAGCCCATCTCCATGCCAAAACCTTAGAATGGAAGAGAATTCCAATCAAGGTGACTCTTCCTTCCCTACTGCCTGTCACTCTTGCATTTCTCAACATTTATGGTGACCTCTGAGCTCCAGTTACCTCCAGCTGCCCCATTCCAACCGTCGTGATGGTCCAGAAGCCTCCACGACTGCAGGGATGGACTCGCCGAGCTCAGGCCACCTGTTAAGCCCTGAAGCACCGAGACCCTGGGGCAGATCCTGAGCCCTGGTTTCTGATTCAGAAATGATAGGCTATGCCAGTCTATGTCCATCACCCCATGAGACATGCTGTGAGGGGCTGGGGACACCAGCAATGAGTGGGGCCTAACCTCAATATGATTTTAGTCAAGGTAAGAAAGCAACCACGTGAGTGACCATCCTCCATTGGAAAAAGCAGCGGCAGCAGAGAAAGGCAGGGCCACGCTGGGAGCACCGGGTGTTCAGCCATGCCTGCTGAGAGGGGCAGGGAGCAGACGCCAGCAGGGGTTACCATGGACTTCAGGACTCACTGTCTGACCTCTACAGGGAGCGGTCACTCAGGTCTCTCTGCCCAGAGTCCTCCCCTTCCAAATCCACTTTCCCTCCTTCCCAGGCCCCTTCCCTCCCACAACTCCTCCCTGCTCTGTGCATACCCACACGGGGACTCCCTGGGGACCCCTGTACGCCTCATACCCTCTCTGTGGGCAACTCTGCTTGCTCCTCTGGCCGTGTGATCACCTGGAACCCCTCGGTTTCAATGTGACCTCTGTCTACACTTTGGAACCATATGTGCCTGTGGATAGCCCACTCAACATCCCCAGCTGTGTGTAGGCCGACCAGGTCAACGGGTTGTGGGCTCCCCCAGGACCAGACCTGAACAGTCCTACCAGTATCCCCAAGATCAGCTTAGGTCTGGGGGAGAAGTGAAACTGGGAAAGGAGGCAAGGATGGAACACAGCCATGTGGGAGTTCACTGACCTCCAGACAGCGAGGCTTTCTCCTGTTCCAGGCACCCACCTTGCCTGCCCGGCTCCTGCCCGCGCCACAGTCCTGAGCAGTTCTCTGAGGATGTGTTGACCAAGAACCTCCCGTCTGTCAGGCACAGCACTCAGCGGCAGGCTCTGCTCATGCCGGGACCTCTTCACACCTCTTTGCCTATCGAATCCTTCTTAAAACAGAGTCCGCCTTTCCTCGGTCCTATGCCTTCCTCCCGTTACTTCAGCGAACACTGAATGAGTCCTGACTGCAGGCCAAGCTCTCAGTGCCCTGCACTGTGCATAAGCTCTCCCACAATCCTCAAACCCCAGCATCCACTGGCGCCACCTCCCCAGTCCCATCAGATGACCTCACTTCCTACTCACAAAGAAATGCAGCCCGTCAGGTGGGAAATCTGCTCTTCCTATGGCAAAGCTCACACCAGGCCCAGGCCACACTGCACTGTCCCACCTCAACCATGGCAAATGGGAGCAGCATGAGGACCAGACCACCGCGGCCCCCCCGGACTGGCCCTGGTTTCGGTCTCCCAGCTAATTCTGTGCTACGTGTACGATCATTTGGTGAATGAATGGCTGTTTCTGAGACAGTCTCCCCAGTGCCAGGATCTGTGCCTCCCCTGAGTGTCGCAGGATCCCCAGCCTCCAGCTGGGAGAGGCTCCGACCGTTCTCACCACATGCTCGGGTCATCCGGCAAACCAGGCCTGGAGCTCAGGGCTGTCTGAAGCCCAAATCTGGCTTCTTCCACACTTCCTTCAGCACCTCCCCCCAGCTCATCCCTCCTGCACCGCAGTTCCTGGCCCAGACCTGGTTCCATGGTCTGTGGTCAGCAAATAAGTGAGTCCCTCACTAAGCACAGACCAATGCCTGTCACCATCTGTGGGCCCTCAGTGGGCGATGGCCTCTCTCCCGGCTCCTCGGGCCTAAGGCAGGTTCCCAATGAAGGGCCTCCCAGCCCTGCACACCTCCAGGCCGTGAGCTCTGCACCCTCACCTTGGCCACCTGGAAAGAGCTGCTCCTTACCAGGCTACAGTCATAAACACTGCAGCCAGGAGGGCCTGGGAGCTGTGGCTGCTGGTGGAACAGGCATCTCACAGGCTGGCAGCTGCCGGCTTTCTGGAACCTTCCCACGGCAGCCCTTCTGTACTCTCTGTCAGGTGGCATGTGCTGGCTGGAAGAACTGGGTACCGTTTGTGCTCTGTGCTGCTTCTGCCCATTCTAGGCCACAGGAGAGGGGATGTGCTTTGGGGTGCTATGGAACCCACAAATTGCGTGATTTTGAACAGACAAGTCTCTGAGCCTTGGTCTCCTTATGGGAAAACGTGGTGACACAGTGACTCCCCAGCCCCTGCCTGCCACAAACCAGGTCTCTTCACCGAGAGCCGGGGGGCTCCCAGGTAGAGCAAGGGTGAAAGGGTCACCTCCCTGGGCAGGGGAAAGATGAAGCTTTGGGTCCACGTGTTTTTATCATTCCATTCCCCAACGAGCCCGGGACGCAAGATCGGCAAAGCACTACTTGTCTGTCTGACTGATACTATCAGTGCCTTTGCTAGGCAGATACAATGTGGACGTGACCCCATTTCCTCTCTCTGAAGCCATACACGTTGGGACTCGGGTCCATTTTACAGATTAAACAGGTTCTGCGAGGTCATGGTCACTGAGCCAAACGGCTCCGCTGGGAGAAGCGGCCAGGGCACTTGGCCCCAGCGCCTCGGCTCTTCCTGGCCTGTGTTGTTTCACAAAAGCACCACTGTCTGCCTGTGCCCCGCCTCGCCAGGTCTCTGCCTTTTCCACCATCAGTGTGGACTTGTGAGCTTGTTTCTAGGGAAGGGGCTTGTCCTCCGGGAACACTGACGTCTCAGACAGCAAAGGTTACTCAGCTGTGTTCTTCCAGTTGCGGGACTGGCCCCGCCGTCCAGTGACGGAGCACCAGCCTTGGGCCTTGGGGAGAGGACGTCGTCAAGAGCTGTCTGGGAAAGGTCAGGGGCTGTCTTTGAAGTTGCCTCATCAGGCTCAAGGTCAGCTTCAAAGGGGCCCAGAGGCAGGCACGCCTGTAGGATCACTTCCTCTGTCCATACTACAAGGGGAAGGAGTGATTTCCCCCAAACTTCTGAATACCAAGGCCTAAGCCTACCTACGTTTGCTTCCAGATCTCTCTTCCTTCCTTCCTTCCTATGACATTGAATATCTTAATCTCACTCTCCATGAAGCACCTGCTCTGTGCATACTCAGCAAGTCCTGGGCACCCTAAGTAAGCCACAGAAAGGGAGGGAAAGCACGGTGAGGCCAGGGGCTCCCCCAGGTCACAGTGCCCTGGTGCAGCCGCATGTGCATCAAGGCTCTGCATTCCTCCCGGGTGTCCTGCTCCTCCCACAGGCCAGGTCATTGTGCAGATATGTGTGCTCCATGTGAGCCACCTCTCGATGGGGTGGGTGGCCCTCTGTAGCCTCTCTCCATCTCCTGGCACGTGGCAGACGCACAGGAATGCACAGCCCCTGCTGGGGAGCTCCAAAACCCTGCATAAAGGACAGGCCCTGCTCCTGTCTCAGGAGATAGTTCCCAAGCTACTGACACCAACTCATTCGGCTTGTCTTCCCCAGGAGAAAAGGCCACAGGAATTGGCTGCAGTTTATGCAAAGTGGTAGAACCCAGGAAGGAGACAGACTTTGGGGCCCCTCTCAGCCCTCACCCAGGAGAGGCCTAGCACAGTGCCTGACGCACTAACCCCATAGGTGTGGTTCTCGTCTCCCCGGGACTCAATGAGCAGACTCTGAGCCCCAAGAGGCCCAAGACATGTAGAGATGGAAAGGGCCAGAGGATGTAGACCTGCCCGCTGCTCGGCTACAGCACAGGGAGGAGACACAGAGGGCACAAAGAAGGGGTGCGCCCGGCCGGCCCCCCCGGCCGGCCCCTACATGCTCCCAGGCTGCCAGGGAGTGCCTCTTTCCCCTGATGGGACGCTGCTTCCTCTGCTGAGGATGCTGTCCCAGGCCTGTGGTGAATCTGGGGCATGCAACCGGTGAGCACTGTAACAGGTCAGGCTTGGGGCCCGGTCCCTGGGGGGTGAGGCCCCTCCCACCCCCAGACGGTGTAAGGCGTGATGTGACCCCACAGAAGTGCTGCTCCCCCTCACCAGGCATGGCTCAGCAGGCATTCCCTGAATGGGCCTCCACTTCCCGTCTAGAATCACTGTTTCCACCTCCGAGAAAGGCTGGGATGGTCAACATGTCAATGTGGTGAAGGGAGGACAACCCTGAACATCATCGCATTCACCCCACATGGCTGTGTCTGCAGCCTCGGCTTGAGCTGCAGCTAAAAACAGATCTGCTGCTGAGGTGCACAGGGAGGGGGCTGTGGATTGGGCAAGGGGCAGCATTCACGCCGGGAAAGATGGAAATGGAGTGCGGGTTTGAGGCTCGGGCTGACATCACCCAGGATGGCCAGAAAGCCGGATGGTTCCCAGCCAGGACTGGGACCAGGGAGCGTCAAGGTGCCGGGGACAGCACCGCCCACCGGTGCTGTGGTAAGCACCCAACATTCTGGCCCAGCTCCATCAGGCCACCACAAAGCCCCTTCCCTCTCCTGCAGCCCCAGGCTAGTTCAAGGAGCTGGTTAGTCAGCTGGTGCCCAGGGCTCTTTCCCGTGCTGTCCTTGAATGAGGCATCCAAGAAAAACAAGAGATTCCATTTCACTGGTACAGTAAGCCCCAGCTAATCCACGTCCAGACAGCCCATTCAATTACTCTTATCTCTACCAGCAACATATGTTTTCTCCCTCCACGTCTGTCCTTCAATACGAGGGTTTGGAAAGGCTGCAAAATTCAGGGATATAAAAATACCTGCAAGAGGAAGGCACCAGGGGTTAAATTTGTTTTTAATCTTATAAAGAAACAATAGAAAACTGGGGAAAGACAGAAATCTCCGTCACTTATTTTTAGCACAGCCTATCTTTTGAAATTCATGTTCTTATTGAAGGGATGGAAAGCACCTGGGACACTGTGACACGGGCCAAGTCCTGTGGACAGCACCAGACAGACACTGATTCACACGCCCGTTCTGCTCTGTGACTTCCTGGCTAGGGGACTGCAGGGCCCCAGTTTCCATCTCTGTAAATGAGGGTGGCACACCTGCCCCACAGGCCTGCCAGGAGCAAGGGGCAGTGTCTGTAGAGCATATGGCAGCGTGCCCACAGCCAGCAAGCCCTGCAGAGCTGTGAATGCCAGGGCCCTGCCCAGGGCCATTTTCCTGATCCTGGAGGTGAAGTTTCAGCAAAAGAAAAGGGCTTGGACCTGGACTGGCTCATCTGCTGGGAACAAAGGTGTTTCATGCCAGCAGTTACTCACCTACACCTATGTGGACGCAACCCAGTTGAAAGCATCCTAGGATGAGGAGAATGTCACCAGGTCCAAGGGTGACAGCATGTGCTCCGCAGGAACCACGTCTGAACAATGCCTGGAAGCTCACGTGAAACTTCGGAACTAAGAATCCCATAGAGGCCTGGGCTTGATTTATATCTGCACTAATTAGCACCGATTCAAGCCAGCAATCTAAATTCTCTTAATTTTGCTGTGATTAGGCAGTGGCAGAGGAAAAACCCAAGGAGGCCCAGCAAAAGAAGCTGTCATCACAATTAAGGCCGTCCCCATGGGGTCTGGATGAAGCATTTCAGAAGGCTGCTCTCAGGGCGAGAGCCACAGGCATCTCTACAGACCGAGGCGGCTCTCCCCCAGCAGAAGGAATCGGGCCCCATGCCCCTGCATTCTGGTCTGGCAGAAGACAGCCTTTCTCCTCAATATGCCTGAGGACTACTTGAGGAAAGGGGCTGTTTCTCTCCGATTCATTCATTCACAAAACAAGTATTTGTTGAAGGCTTACTACAGACTACTCATTCAACAAGCAGTTACTTTGTACCCACTCTGTGTTGTGAGTTCAGAGAGGGCCTGAAACAGACACAGATCATCAAAGGGGAGTCAGAAAGAGCCATCCCTGGGGCAGGAGCAGCGGAGAAAGCAGAAGGTATGTTTGAGACCAGCCCACCATTGACCGAGGCCGGAAGAATGAGTAAGAGTGAATGGCAAGGAAAGCTATGGAGGTATGGCAGGGAACGGAGTGTCACAAAAAAAGGCAGGAGCCTAGGGTCAGAGGCCACCCCTTCCCTGTCCAAACAACTCAGCCCAAAGCCATGGGGTCCTGAGAGAACCCAGTTGAGTGTGGTCCAGGGATGGGTGTGGACCCTGGGCAGGGGGAGGAGGGTCTCCGCACAGTAGAGCTGCCCCATGTGTAAGCCACCTGTGGACCCAAAGAATCAAACTCTAAAATATTTGCAGAGATTTACTCTGAACCAAATCTGAGTGACCATGGCTCATGACACAGCCCTCAGGAGGTCCTGAGAACATGGGCCCAAGGTGGTTGGGATGCAGCTTGGTTTTATACATTTCAGGGAAGCCTGAGACATCAATCAAATATATTTAAGAAATACATTGGTTTGGTCCAAAAAGGCGGGGCAATTCCAAAGGGGTGGGGAGGTGGTGGGGGCTTCCGGGCTTACAGGCTTTAGGTAAATTGAAACATTTTCTAGTTGAGTTTGTCTAAAGACCTGGGATCAAACGGAAAGGAATGTCTGGGTTAGGATAAGAGAATGTAGAGAACAAAGTTTTACACGCTGATGAAGCTTTTAGCTAGCAGGCTTCAGAGAGAATAGGTCACAAAATGTTTCTTATCAGACTGAAGGTCTGTGTTGTGTTGATGTTACTGCCGGAGGGGTATGATGAGGACTATTCCACCACCACTTCCCATTGTGGCCTCAACCTATCAGGTTACAATTTAAGAGCCCTGGCTGAGGAGGAAGTCCATTCAGACGGTGAGGGGCCTTCGAATTTTATTTTTGGTTTACACACCATGTGTACACCAAAGCCAGAGGCCATCCAGAGCAGGAGGACATCCTCACAGCAGGGAGGCCTGGCCTGGGTGCCAAAGCAGGAGTGAGAGGGGAAGGCAGGAAGCTGTGGGTCTGTGGGCTGCGTCCCCTTGGTGAGAGATGGAGAGCTCGAGAGTATGGAGATGGGCTGGGAGAGACAGGAGATTGGGTACACACCGGGAGACTGACAAGTTACAGGCTACAGTAAAGATAACAAAAGTGGAGCTCTCCAGGATGAGGAAGTAAGGTAACAGTGAAGAAAAGGGACTGTCCATAAGGAACCCTGCAGTGGTGGACTGGAATAAGCAGTGTCAGTGTGGGCCTGTGGCTGTTAAGGTAGACAGAGAGAAAGAGATGTTAATGGGTGTGTGTGTGTGTGTGTGTGTGTGTGTGTGTGTGTTTCTATTCCTGTCTCTGTCCTCTGAGAACATTTGGGAACAGCAACATTGACCACCCCCTAAAGTGTGGCTCTTGGTTGGGGTGATCTCGGCTCCCTGCAACCTCCACCTGTTGGGGTCAAGTGATTCTCCTGCCTCTATCTCCCAAGTAGCTGGGATTACAGGCGCCCACAACCACAGCTGGCTAATTTTTGTATTTTTAGTAGAGACAGGGTTTCACCATGTTGGCCAGGCTGGTCTCGAACTCTGACCTCAGGTGAACCGCCTGCCTCAGCCTCGCAAAGTGCTGGGATTACAGGCGTGAGCCACCGTGCCTGGCCTCTATATATCAATTTTCCTTAAAGGGAACCAAGATTTCTTTGAAAAATGAGTGATATCAGGTCTTAAGTTTGAGATGAACCTAAAATACCTTGGGGCAGAAAATAAGTGTGTGCTCAAAGAATAATGATGGAGACCGGTCAAGAGACACAGAAGTCAGCCTGAGGGAGCACCCAGAGGTCAAATCAGGATAAACTGGATTTCAAAATAACTAATACTAGCAATGAACTTTAACCCAATGAATAAAATCTAAAATGATGAATTCATACAAATACAAATAAGGAAATGTAAGGGTTTGATGAGGAATCAGATATTCACATAGTTTCAAAGCACCTTCCCACCAAATACTTAATAACAACAAAGAGAAAGGATAGCTTTATAGTAGAGAGAAGCAAACACCATCTTAATCAAATGGTCAATAACCATCACTGGCAACGGGACAACTAGAGACGGTGGGCCACCTGACAGACACAAAGAGAGGGACTCAGCCTCACTTTTGTGACATGCCTGCCAAAAATGTTCAAAACTGAATCTAATCGTGAGGGTACACTGCATACACCCAAACTGAGAACATCCTACAGAATCGCTGATTGGTAGTATCTTAAAGTATCAAGGTGATGGAAGTCAAAGAAAGACGGAGGAGCTGTTCCAGACCAAAGGAGACTAAAAGTATGTAACAGCTAAATGCAGCAAATGATTCTGCATGAGACCCAGATCTTCAACATAAAGGACACAATTGGGACAGCTGGCTAACTGGAATGGGGTCTCGGTATGAGATCATCGTCTATCGATATTCATTTCCTGATTTTGATGACTGCATTGTGGTTATACAAGAGAATGTCTGTGTTTTTCGGAAGTACATATTAATAATTTGGATGTGTTTGGAGCATCAGATCAGCCACATATCCTAAAATAGTTCAGGCTGTGCGTGGTGGCTCATGCCTATAATCCTAACACTTTGGGAGGCCGAAGTGAGTGGATCACCTGAGGTTAGGAGTTTGAGACCAGCCTGGCCTATGTGGTGAACCCCTGTTTCTACTAAAGACACAAAAATTAGCTGGGCCTGGTCGTGGGCACCTGTAATCCCATCTACTCAGGAAGCTGAGGCAGGAGAATTGCTTGAACCCAGGAGGCGGAGGTCACAGTGAGCCAAGATTGCGCCCCTGCACTCCAACCTAGGTGACGGAGCAAAACTCCGTCTCAAAAATAAAATAAAATACAATGGTTCAGGAAAAGGCGATTCTTACTACCATACTTGCAAGTTTGTGCATAATATTATTTCCTTTCTTTCCTCTTAAAGCAGCATGCTGCAGTGGAGTATGTAGTTGGAAGTCAGTAGACCAAGGCCCAAAATCCTGGTGGAGGCCAGTAGCTCATCACTTGATGTTGGGAATACAAAAATATTGGGAAAAACGTGAATTTTGAAACCACAGTAACTGTGTTCCGCTGCTTGCTTTGCAGGCTGAGTGACAATCTCGCATACTCTTTGAGTGTTCTTTCCCCTATAGCATAGGAATAACACTACCTACTTTGGAGATGTGTTGTAAAGGCTATATTATTAACTTCTTTATCAAATATCTATTGCTAATGTAAGAGATGCTCCAGGGACAGCTCTAAGCTCTGAAACTACACCGAGAATAAATCTATCCCACATGGAGCTCATATTCCAATGAAGGTGGAGAGACAAACAGGAAACAAATCTGGAATATGATTAAATGTCAGAGGATTATAAGGACTGTGCAGAAAAATAAAGCAACTCAGACCTTGGAAGGAAGGGGTGGTAGGTCAGACAGAAGATGTAGAAGGCAAGTCTAAAAAGAAAGAGAAAGAAAATCACCACACAGAATAAAACCAAGAAAATGCAGATCACGAAAGTAAATAGAAAAATTATAAAAACAAAAAGCAAAACAGAATATATGACATAACCACGACCAAACATTTATACCATAGCAATACATGTAAATAGCCTAAACTCACTTATAAATGAAAAAGACTTTGAAGTTGGATCAGAAAGCAAAACTCAATGCTTCATCCAAGAAAAAAGTGATTCTTAAAGGTTTAAATTCAAATGATAGGCCAAGGTATATCAGGCACACAAAAAGAAAGCAGCTGTGGTAGTTATAATATCGAACAGAGGCAAGGCGAGGTGGCTCATGCCTGTAATCCCAGTACTTTGGGAGGCCAAGGCAGATGGATCACGAGGTCAGGAGATCAAGACCATCCTGGCTAACACAGTGAAACCCCATCTCTACTAATTGGTTGGCACAGTGGCTCATGCCTATAATCTCAGCACTTTGGGAGGCCAAGGTGGACGGATCACGACGTCAAGAGATCGAGAACATCCTGGCCAAAATGGTGAACATCCATCTCTATTAAAATACAAAAATTAGCTGGGCATGGTGGCACACAACTGTAGTCCCAGCTACTCGGGAGGCTGAGGCAGGAGAACTGCTTGAACCCAGGAGGCAGAGGTTGCAGTGAGCCGAAATTGTGCCACTGCACTCTAGCCTGGTGCCTGGCAACAGAACAAGACTCCGTCTCAAAAAAAAAAAAAAAAAAAATCAAACAGGGATGAAATAAGGGCAAAAAACATGAAAGGAGACAGAGAAGGACATCTTAAATGATAAAAGGACAAACAAAGAGTAACAATTACCAGCATCTGTGCATTACAGGCCATCAGCATTCACATTGCAGAGATCATGGGACACATACATGCACTCATGGTGGAATGGACCCACATTAGCATTAGTTGTAATTCACCTCTCAAGGCCCACAGTAGATCAAATAGGAATGGATCTTAAAGAACTACCCTGTATCATTAATAAGGTAGGGTTCATTGATACATTTTCAATGCAGGTAAGAAACATAACTTGTTTAAAAATATCCATGGCATAGTTACAAAAATCTTAGCACAAAGAAAACTTTGTAAACTGTAAGTGGTGAAAACAGTACTGAACTGATAATACCATTACATTAGAAAGCAATAACAAAAGAAGAAAACAAAACAAAGTAATCACTGCAGGAAGTTTTTATAAAACTGTCTTTTAAACAACTCTTGGGACAGGAGTGAAAGATAAATTAATTGCAGAATGCCTAAAAAATGTCAAACATGAAAACATTAAATTCTAGAACATGGGACAGAGTAAAAACAGGGACCACAGGAAAAGTCATGGCCTTAAATAATTGTATTTAAAATAGGAAATTTTTAATGAATTAAATATGCAACCCACAGGTAGATAGAAAGGAAAAAAGGGGCATTGAGGGAGGACTATCTATAGCAGATGGTAAAATATACTGGACTGTAACGCTAGAGCAATTAAAGGGTGGTGCTCACTCATGGGTACACCAACAGAAGAGAGTCCAAAAATTTCCCTAAACATATGAGAAAAGTGATTGGGAAAAGATAGATTATTGATTAAATGACTTGGGGACAATTAGGTAGCTTTTTAGAAAAAGGGAGGACCCATGCCTCACTCACATCTTAGTATATTCCAGAAAAACAGAAGATCTGAATATTAAACCAAACAAGACCATGAAAGCACCAAGAGAAAACATGGGAGAATTTTTTAAAAACATCATCCAAATGAAGAAGGTCTTTTAAAGCATGGTTCCAACACAGAAGACATTTTTTAAGAGACTGCTCAATTTAAACTAAGTATCATACAGTGTGACTCACTCCGGTGAGGAATGACATAGTTACAAGGATATGTATTGCAATTATGTTTATAACAGCAAAACATTAGAAACAAACTATGTCCATCAAAAGGTACAGAGCAAATAAATGATGATGCTCTGATGCAGAGGTTGGAAAGAATCTGGCAGCTCCACAGGATTGAGATGCAACCATACCCAAGATCTACCATTAAGTGAGGGGAAAAAACAACATCGTAGAATAGCTGTCACAGGCTACCATTAAGGAAAATAAATTTACAGAGTAAGTCTGCAGACATAACCAGAAACTGGAGGCAGCCACAGCCTCCGGGGAGAGGATCAAGGTAAGGAGAAGGAGGCTTGCTTTTCATCACGTATCCTTCTGCACCTTCTAAATTCTAAGTATGTTTGTGCATATTTTTTCTTTGCAAAATAAATAAAGCAAACAAACACTTAGCGCATGGGCTCGCAGGGGCTACCACACAATGGAAGAAGGGCTTTCACTGATGTTCCCTTGGAGGCGGGAAATGGGGCACGCTGGGAGGAAAGCAGTCTCTGATTACTCCCACACTTACTCGCTGGTGGTCATGGAATGAGCTTTCTGATTTTCAAGCTCCCCCTCTGTAAAACAAGGGTGGTTTTAATGTATCTCACGAGGTTGTGTGAGGATGGTGTGACATGAGTGAATTTAAATACCAGTGAAGTCCCTGCGGTAGAGGCTTCTCAATAAAGGTAGTTATGCTGATTACAAGTGAGAGCCTGCCAGCTGAGATGTGCCTTGGCTCTGTGGCTCAGTTTTGTCATAACCCGGACATCTGGGCCCACCTTGGGTAGGCATAAGGCATGCTATGTTTAGTCATTTTTATTAGCTCTTGGTTTATCAGGATTAATAACCTGCTACTTGCCACTCTGTGGAGATTTCGGACTTCTTTCCTTAGCTTGTTTTCAGAACCTGAAAGCTCCACTCACATCGCCCTTTCCTCAGCACCTGCAGGCTGTTGTGCTGTGCAGGCATTTATACTGCATCTCTCATTTCCTACTGGAGGGCCTGCCCTAGCCCAGTAAGCCAGAAGGCACTGGGAGCACACCAGTTGGCCAAATGCCAGACAGAGGAGGACTATTAGAACCTTACATTTCCTGGAGTCTGAATCAAAGATGAAAGGCATAGCCCCATGTCCCATTCCCCCACAGGAAGAGACGATTGCAGAAATCACCCTTCCAAAAAATGAGATGTTTCTTAAAGAAAGCTGCAGGCAACTAAAGGAGGAGGAGGAGTAAGAGCTGAGGCACCCCAGAGACAGCCTCCCTGAGTCTAGCACAGACTGGCACCAAAGGTGCTCAACTGTAATTTGCTGGATGGGTGGATATGTGGGTGAATGGATAAATATGTGGGTGGGTAGGTGGGTGGTGGATGGATTGGTGAGTGGGCAGGTGGGTGAATGGATCAATGGGTAGGTAGATGAATGAGTTGGTGGGTGGCTGGATGAACGGATGGGTGAGTGGAGCAGACAGATGGTGGTCAGATAAATGAGTTGATGGGTGGATAACCTCGTGGATGGGCTTGTGGATAAATGAGTGAGCTGGTAGATGGGTTGGTGGGTAAATGGTTGGATGAGAAGATGGATGGATGGATGAATGGGTGGGCTGGTGGATGGGTTGGTGGGTAAATGGTTGGATGAGTGGAAGGATGGATGGATGGTAGATGGGTGGGTGGGTAAATGGCTGGATAAGTAAATAGATGGATGTATGGGCTGGTAGATGGGTCGGTGGGTAAATGGTTGGATGAGTGGATGGATGGATGTGTGGGCTGGTAGGCAGGTTGGCGGGGAAATGGTTGAATGAGTGGATGGATGGATGGGTAGATGGGTGGGTTGGTAGATGGGTAGGTGGGTAAATGGCTGGATAAGTGGATGGATGAATGGGCTGGTAGATGGCTTGGTGGGTAGATGATTGGATGAGTGGATGGATGGATGGGCTGGTAGATGGACTGGGGTGGGTAAATGGTTGGCTAAGTGGATAGATGGATGTGTGGGCTGGTAGATGGGTTGATGGGTAAATGGTTGGATGAGTGGATGGATGGATGGGTGGATGGTTGGGCTGGTGGATGGGTTGGTAGGTAAATGGTTGGATGAGTGGAAGAATGGATGGGCTGGTAGATGGGTTGGTGGGTAAATGGTTGAATGAGTGGATGGATGGATGGACTGGTAGATGGACTGGGGTAGGTAAATGGTTGGATAAGTGGATAGATGGACGGGTGGGCTGGTGGATGGGTTGGTGGGTAAATGGTTGAATGAGTAAACAGATAGATGAGTGGGCTGGTGGATGGGTTGGTGGATAGATGGCTGGATAGAGGGGTGGATGGGTAGGTAGGTGGCAGGGATGGGGAGTGGATGCTTGCAGGATAAAAGTAAGAGAATGTAAGTCTAGAATAGTGCTTCAAGGCTAGTCTTGACATTTCTGCTGATTTGTCTGGGAATGCTGAGTCAGTCTATCAGCATCTCCAAGTGTCATTTTCCCCAAGGATAGAAAGAGGATGGCAATACATTGATCACTGATAGGTGATCATATTACTCATCACAAAAGGATACGGGTAATAAGTGAACACTCAAAACTGCATTAGCTAGACCTTTCCTGGCATCCTGGGTTGGGCAGAACTGTCCCCTTCTCTGCAGCACCTCCCCTCACCCCTCCGTCAGGTTGTGTGTGAGTGGCAGGGACAGGCCAGCTGCTCCCTGCACTTGCTCTCCTTCAGTGCCAGGCCCTGCTCAGGAGGATTCAGGAAGCCGCACACCTCCTCTCACCTGCCTGGACACAGTCACTGCTCCCAAGGAGCTCAGTCTTGGGAAGAGGACAGACAAATGACAAGGTAAATGGGAGGGGATATTGTCCAGGAGCAGGCAAGGGTGATGAAGGCCTCCTGCAGGGGGAGGTACTTCAGGTGGAAGCAGCCTCGGGCTAGGGGACATTTAATTCCACTTGGCTTATGTTCCAGGCCATATTCCTGTCCTTTGTACTGGAGTGTTCTCCAGGGACCTGGCTCGGAAAGGTCTAGCTCTGGTCTCTGGAAACACACCAGCCCAATCACCATGGCACCACATTCTGTGCTGGCACTGGGGTGAGGCATAGGGCACGGTTTGGGCCTGCTCAGCATGGTGCCCCAAGCCTGGGCTGGAGCCATATCCTCTCCAACTGGCTGCTGCCTTGCTGAGGATCCAGAGTGACCCATGGTGAGGCCATTCTTGTCAGCAGGAGCATAGGTCAGTCAACCACTGACGCTAGGCTGGCCATGGGCACGCACGCTGCACCAGCAATGCTGCTCTGGGAATGAGGTCTTGGGAACTGACCAGAGCTGCTGCGAGGCAGATGCCGGGAACACCTGCCTTAGAGTTACAAATGCAAACATGAACCCACCAACAAGCAATAGAAGGGGACTGTCTCAGTGCATCTGGGCACATCAACATGGAACCATTTAAATCACGTGGAAGAATGACATCTATGCCTAGGCTCAAATCTGGCCTTGGATCCATGGGAGGAGACTGGCTTATTCACTCTTTCATGCAGTCAGCAAACCCTTACTGAGCACCCACAGGTGCTGAAGATGCTGCTGCATTCTCAGGCACCCCCCAGCAGTGGAAGACACAGCCCGCAGACAGTACAACTTGAAGGGGAAAGGCACTGTGCTGGGGTAGGAAAGCGCACAGGCGGAAACGCAGCTGGGCCCAGGTGGGGAGGCCAAGGCATGCTGCCTACAAGAACCTGAGTTGGAAGGAAAGGGCTGGATAAGACTATGGGAGGCAGCAGGTATGAAGGCCTGGGGGGAGCGTCGCTCACAGGGACAAGCAACGGCAGCTGAGGGAGCCTGAGCCCGCAGCACAGGGAACAGAGGCGGGCAAGGCTAGGGAGGACGCTGCAGGCGGTGAGGGGGCCTTCTGAGCCAAAGGCCAGGCTTGGGAGTCCATCCTCAGGGCTCTGTAGCCATGACAGCGCTCCAGGTAGGCGAACAGCCAGCCATGACCACAGCGGGAAGGTCACCCTGAGCGCTGTGGAAAAGGCAGATCCCACACGAGCAGAACCGGGGACAGGGACAGTAGCTGTGGGACTAGTGTGAAGTCTCTCCACCCACCAGTTTCTTCCAAAAGCAGACACTGCTTACCCCACTGGGACGTCGGGAGGAACAGATGAGGGGACGCCGGAAGTTACGCCTTCCTGACAGGCAGCGGTATGCGCGCCACAAATAGCTTTTCTTTTGGTGAACAAGATTACAATTAAGCAGGCTCCTAAATGGTATTTCAAACAGAGTTATTTGTGGCTAAACAGAAGACTGAGGGGTGAAGGTGGAGAATAGGGAGGAAGAAGAGCGAGGAGGGAGAGGAGAGAGACGAGGGAGCAGGCGGTGGGGGCACAGGCCCCGCAGCCAGGCCGGCCAGGCTCACACGGGGCGAGGCCACCTGGGGCTGCTGCACTCTGGCTTTCCTCTTTCCCATCCACATGAGGGATTGTCACGGATGCCTCCTCCGGGGTTGCCAGGAGGACGCAGAAAGCATCATGGAGACCGTTCCTGAAATGCAGCAGCCGTACCCACAGACGGAACAGCAGGGCCTGTGAACGGGGGCCTCTCCCAGTGGGGGATTAGGGTCCTGGGGCTTTTCCTCTCAATACAAGTTTTTTGTTTTCACTTTTTTCCCCCTTCAAAAAGAAGGTAACTACTTTTGTAAAGAAAAACGAATGATCCTCTGTCAACCTGTGCCCAGGGATGCCAGCTGGGCCACACGACAGCCTTCGCCTCCCACACCTACTCTACCAGGCCAGCGGGCCTCGGGCCAGCTGCCACAAGCCGTCATGGTCCCCAGGAAGTGGCTCTCGGCTCAAGCAGACCAGACTCTCAGAGTCACCAAAACCACCCAATTCACCTGCCCCAGCAAGAGGGGGCTCCTCCGGTACTCCTCAGAAATACTAAGACTGGCCTGGAGCAGATGTTTGGAGATGTGGGCTGTGCTGGAAAAATTCACTGCTGGTGCCATTGCTAAGCTACCTGGGAAGGAAGCAGAGGGCCGGCGGGCAAGCCCAGCTGCTTGGGCGGCCTGGGGCAGCCATGGCCGCCATCCGTGCGGGTTGTCCCACCACCTGGCTGGCGGGAGCCGGGTTTCTCACTCCCTTTTCCAGGCAGCCTGAGCTCTGAACACATTTAGTGACTCGTAGAGGCCATTCTGCCTGAAGATCATGTTAGAAATAAACAAAGCTACCTGCATGATGTCCACGTTACACAAGTTGATGAAAGGGGGCATTCTCAGTGTAGGGACACGTCTCTCTGCAAAGCCCCAGAAAGCACCCAGGTACAGCCCGGCCTCAGAGGCACCAGGCAGAGTTCTGGCTACTGGCACCGTGGGATCCAGACTCCTGACCGGAGCTGGCACAGTGCAGAAGGTGCTATTCGGATGGACACCACAGGACCCACAGCCTGCTCCAGGTGGGCTGGCCCCAGGGAGGCCCCATGCGTACCGGGACTCCTTCCTGGGAAAGGCAGCAGCTGGGTGTTAGGCTCTAGTCTGTCTCTGGCCCCTGCTTGCAGGATGTCTGCACAAGTTCTGAAGTGAGCAAACACCAGGATGTGTGCAAACAAGCTGCTGACCAACCTGGATCCCTCGCCCTCATCAGACTGAGAGTGGCTCCAAGGCAGGAATGGAGTTTATTTTTAGGTCCTCAGCGCTGAGGACAGTGCCTGGTGCTGAGTAGTGATCAAGAGATGTTTACTGAATGAATGGATGTATGGATGGATCAATCAATCAACATCTTCCATGCAACCTTAGGTCTCCAGCCTCGCCTCCCTCTCCTTACCAGCCCACCCATCTTCCCTGTGGCTCCAGGCTCCACCGATGGCAGTCATTTGTCCCCATGAACCATGTCTGGCCCCGCCTCTCTCTGCTAGGCCTTTGTATCTGCTGCCTGCTGTACTCTCCTAGTCATGAAGAGTTTGGACCTTGAGCTGTGCTGCCCAAATGTGAGAATACCGCATCTCCTCTGAGACAAGGCAGGAGTGTCCCACACACAAGTCATCAGGTGGCTGCTCTGCTTCCCAGGCTGGTGTTCCCCTCGCTCCCACAAGTGCAGCCTTCACATCGCAGCTCAGAGCTGGAGCTCACGGTGGGATCTGCTTGGTGATTATTTGGAGAGTATGCACTGAAAATATCCACTCCGTAATGTGGCTCACATCTGATCTGTATTCCCTGGATGTCCGTGAAAGACAGCACAGACCAATCATTGATGCATCTGAGAAATACAAAGAGCTATAAAGAGAAAAGTGCCAGCAGTGGAAGAAGCAGGCAGAGGGTGGCACAGCCGTGGGACACTCAAATCCGCATGGCAAACGCTTAGCCCCATTAGTCACCATGACCGGGTCTCTATGGAAACGCATGGAAGATGGGCCTCAAAATAGACAGTCAGGGAGCACGCTGAGTTTCTGCAGCAGGCACAGGAAGGCCCAGCCCTGCCTCCTGCTCTTCCCACCTGGAGGATCAGAGCAGCACCCCCTTTCCAGGACCGTTCATGGACAGAGACAGAGGGGTTTGGGGAGCTCCAGCCCGACACACACACTGAGGGTCCGGTTGTGAGCACGGCCCTGCTCCCAGCCCAGCGTTGCCCTCCTGCCTCCTGCCTCACCGTCAGACCCTCTCCAGCAGGAGAACACTCACTACGCAATTCAGGCCCCAGAAGCAGGAAGATTCTGGAGGCCCCCCACTGCCCGTAGTCTGACATCAGCACCCACACCACAGCCACCCCGAAGATCACACCCACCTCTGTGAGCCTGAGGAACATACTCTCTGCTGGGCTTCTGGGGGTTTCTTCAAACCTCCACTGAGCATCGCCACTTTACAAAAGGGAACCCCAAGGTTCACAGGACTTGACCACCAGCCGCATCAGCCCTCGCCACGAGGATGCAGCAGAGGCTGGGCCGAGACCCCAGTCAGCTCAGCGCTGACTCCACGCCAGTCCAAGCCGCACAACTGCTGCCATCATCACACAATGAAGTGGACGGCTTTGCTCTCCGCCAAGATCCCATAAAATATTAATAACTTCTGAGAATCCACGCTGAGGGAATCGCCCCAAAACACAGAGAAGGCTCTACGAAAAAACCACTACATCTAATTTTTAAAACAGCAAACATTTTGAAGCAATCTAAATGTTCAACAATAGAACAAGTATTAAATTATCTTGTATTCATTTGATAAAATATAGTTCAGCCCGTCACAATATGTGTGAGACATGTTTATCACATGGGAAATGCTTACACTTGTGTCAAGCATAAAAAGGGACACAGAAGTATAAATACAGTAGGATCATCCCTACGGACAAAATTAGAATTGGAAAGGAGCAGAAAGACTTGGGAATGAACAAAAATGAATTAGAGCATAGGGAAAGGCTATTTTTTATCTCTGTTTTCTGATTTTCCCTCTTCTTCTGCCATGAGATTATATTACTTTCATGAAGTGATCTAGTGCGAGATTGAGGTTGTAACAGAAGGAACTCACATTTGAACCCAGGCCTGTTCCCTCCCAGCTGTGCTAGGTCCAAGCTCCTCCTCTGTATGTGGGAGAACCTCAGCCTTCAGGGCGTGGCAGGGCTCAGAAATAACAACATGAAGTCCTCCCGCCTGGCCCAGCAGGTGATTTGTACTGCAAAACGGTTGCTTTGAAATTAAAAGCTGGGCCTGCTGACTTCCGCCCGTACTCCCAGCACTTTGGGAGGCCAAAACAGAAGGATCTCTTGAGGCCAGGAGTTCAAGACCAGCCTGGGCAACATAGGGAGATGCCCGTCTCTACAAAAATTAACAAACGCAAATAACAAATACAAAAACTAGCTGGGTGTGGTTGAAGTGAGAGGATTGCTGGAGCCCAGGACGTCAAGGACGCAGCACTCCAGCCTGGGTGACAAGCAGAAGCCTGTCTCAAAACTATACAAAAATTCAAAAATTAAAGAAGAATCCTTTCCTTTTTGAATTCAATTAGTAAGCCTGCTCCGAGGCAGAGAAAGAATCAGTCAGGCCAGGCCAAAGCTGGGGATACTGGGCCTGCCAGGGAGCGAGGGCCTGCGTGGCATGGTGGCCTACGGGTGTGATAGAAACTCCCTCGGGCCACGGTGGCTTTTAGGGAGCTGCAGCCTTAGTTCATCCTCGGAGGGGACTCTGGAAGAATGGTGAGGGGAGCCCAGGTCATGGGGGGTGGGGCGCAGGGAAAGAGGTAGCCCCGAAGCCCTGGCTGGGGGTTAGGAGCGGGTGGGTCTGAGACATAGATCCCACCTTGCAGGACAGGAGGGGAGCTGCCTGGGCTGTGGCCGAGGATGCAGACCCTATACCACATGTGCCCCCCATGGGCTTGAAGGTGGGCACAGCATGTGGTCAGAGTGAGGGACAGACAAAACTCACCCCTTATTCATGCACCACCTCGCCGTGGGTGGCTAGCCAAGGTCTGAACTCTCCATCTGCCCCTGCCCAGGTGCTAAACTCTGATAAACTCAACTTAATCACCCATTCCTCCAAGCCCAGCTGACAGCCACCTCCTCCTCGACACCATCCCGACCCGTGCCCTTCAGGGCCATCTTCCCTCCTCCCAAATGGCCTCTGCCTGCAGGATGGGGCTGCTCCGGCCCCCAAAGGCTCTCCCCAGGCCTCCCTGTGTTGGCCCTGCTGTTCCTACACCAGGCACTTCCTTTCCCAGCCTGGAGCTCCTTGAGGGAATGAGGAGAGAGAAAGAAAGAAACCAGCAAGATGTTAAATGCTCTATTTGTGAGCACGGGTTACATGGCAAGGAATCATCTGTTAGTCTGTTCCCTCCTCCCAACATCCCCGCATGGTGGCTGAGTCACAACACTTCACAGAGGACCGGAGCTCAAAGTGTAGTGACTGCTCAAGGCACTCGGCCAACTTGGCAGAACATGGCAAAGTTGAGACCAGAAGTAGGTCTGCGGGGTTCCAAAGCTGAGATCGTTCCATGGGGTCCGTGTCTGCTTGTTCCTCTTCATCCTGAGGGCCTGAACTATGAGTCACAGGGCGAGGTGCCTGTTCTCCCTCTCTTTGTATATACACAGATATATAAATGTGTGATTCCAAACAGCGCTCAAAGAGAAGGCTCTTCTCAGAAATGGAAAACCCCCACATGGCTGCTTTAGGAAGAGATGCCATGTAACTCAGCCGAGGTCCCTGCAGGCATTTGCTGTGATCTCGCTGCAGTCAGAGACCAACCCAGGTGTGCAGGCAGCCGGCATAGCCATGGCTCCCAAGCAAAGCAAAGATGCCAAGCACCTCTTAAGCAGTGGAATTCAGCAGGAGTGGACATGGAAAGCCTGGTGGCCACAGCAAGACCCTTGCCCCACTGGGCTCACAGATCCATCTGCAGCATCGCGGAGGGGCTGGAGTCACTACAACCCCTGCTACCCACTTCAGCTCCCATGCCCTGTGACTTGCAAAGTCTCCAGAATATCTGGGGGTCCTGTTTAAGGTTTAAGGACTTGATCCAACCTGGACCCTCCCTGCACTCCCCACCCTCTTCTCAGGGGAAGCCTGAGTGTCCTGTGCCCTCAAGAGGGGTCAGAAGATCGCCTCAGAAATCCAAGTTCCAACAACGTCCACGTCACGATGGATAAGTCACATGCCCATATGATGAATAAACATCTCAAGATCCCTAAAAACGTTCAGAGCCTTTTACCTAGCAGTAACTCCTAACTAGAAAACTCATCTAGTCAGAAAATCGAATTGAAATCTGTATATTAACATGTTTACTGGAAACAGCCAATATGGTAATAGTGAGATGAACTGTGCCACTGCAAACAGGAAAATATCATGCCCCACTTCTCGGAATGCCCCACACCGTAGCGTGAGGCCCCCACCCTGGCAGGTGCCACTGGAACTGAAATGAGCCGCTCACTGCTGGCGCTCCCACGGGGACCAGCTCACGTCCTGAAGGCAGAAATGCCTTTCAGATCTTAGCACTGCTTTTAAAAAGCCATGGATTTCCTCCAGCATAAAGGGATTAATATTTGCATTATTTGCCAACGTGCCTCTGTGCCTGCTAGAGGTGACCCAAACACTATCCATTACCAAACAGAAAAGGCCTGGGGAAGAAACCGACCCGGTGCTGGAGAAGGAGACCCCCACCCTCAGGTTCCTCCCAGTGGCCTCAGCCAGGAGAGACGGTCCACAGGCTCACTCCAGGTGTGGCAGCAGCTGGATGACCCCTCCCCTGGGGAATCTGTTTCTTTTGACTGACCCAATGTATCAAGACAAGTTGAACTTCGTTTTTATTAGTCTTTTTAGGGAACCCAAGTTCCTGTAGATGCAGATGTGTTTTCTGTTCAAACCTTAGTAATTTAACAAAAATAGATCTGACTGCCAATTGGTTCGCTCTACACTCACTCACAAAGCATCGCATGTGGCGAGCGCCCCCATCTCCCATCCACCCTTCATGCCACCTGAGCTGCCTAACAACCTGGTGAAGTGGGAATTACCGTGTCCTCCAAACTAGCAAATAGATCTGCTCTGGTCTCATGATGAAGTCATTAAGCCACATCTCGCAACTGTCCTCAGATGTCAAAGTGTTGCGTCTCAAACCACCACCCCAACAAAGGCAAGGCGACCTTTCTTTAGTCATGAAAGAAAAGAGTTGGCCTCCTACTGCTAACCATCTTTCTATGCCATGCAAACAGGACCTCAAAACCACCTTCTCAAATTCTCCAAGAACAGAGACAGTAAAGGATGGCAGCTCTTGGGCCAATGTGGATTCACTGAAAGCAGGAAATATGTAAGCACCTCTTAATACGCCGTGGGCCAGATTCCATACCGCAGGGCCTCACCCCTCCTTCTTGTTGTACCCCAGACTGAAGAGCACCTGCCTGGGCCTCCCTCTGAAGGCGGCCCCACCATGCACAGATGCCAGGAAGGAGGTCCACGCACTGCCCAGTCCCTGAGGTGAGCAACGGGGTGGCAGAGATGAACAGCACAGATTCACGGAGAACCCCTTGTGAGTTCCACAGCAGGGCTTGGGTATATGACTCCTAGAACTGGGCTGATCATCCAGGAATTACAGAAATATTTGTACGAAAGACTCTGTAGCTTTTAAAACATAAGTGATTATAATAAATCTTTGCTTTGCAGGCAGTGGGAATTTATGGTGTTCCAGACACATTTACAAATATCATTTCACTTTGATTCTGGGCCTCAGAGCAACACATGAGGTTGCCATGGGAGAGGTCCATGCTGCCCTGTGATGGTGAAATGGAGTCTCAGGGTGCCTCCATGACGCAGCACGTGGCAGGACCGAAACGTAAACCAGGTCCCTTGGCTCCACCAACAGCCTCTACTACACCACAGAGGGGACTGAAGCACCATGAAGAAGGCCTTTGCTTTCAGACAAGAGTGCAGTGAAAACCACAGGTCTTTTCTGTCACCCTGCGCCCCTACCTGTTCCCCCAGAGGCTGCAGTGAAGCAAGGTCAACAATGTCAATGAAGTGTCACCTCTCACCCTGCACGGAGCCCAACTGCGGGGGCCCAGTACGCATCTGCACGGGGCTGGTCTCACTGCTGGCCCACGTTTCCTATGGGGAAAGGGAGCCAGCACAGGGGGTAGGAGGGTGACGAGGAGACGGGTGTGGGTTTCAGAGGAAACAATGGTGCAGGGAGGCAGGGGCTGTGCTGAGCACGTAACAGACATCATCTCAGGCAATTCCTGGAGTAACTTACACAGCTGGCATCATCCCACTCCATGAAGGAAGAAACTCAGGCTCAAAGAGGTGAAGTGGTATGCCGAAGGTCACAGCTAACACGTGACAGAGCTAGGATCTGAGCCCAGGACTGCCTGATCCTGAGAGGTCATGGAACAGAACTACATTTCCAAAAGAACTCCCTGAGCCTCCGTATGAAAAAAAAGGTGCTACGGACTGAATGTCTCCTCCAAAACTCATGTTGAAACTTAATCCCCAATGTGGCAGTGCTGGGAGCTGGAGTCTTTAATTGGTGATTGGGTCACAAGGGCTCTGCCCTCATGAATGGATTAACCCATTCAAGGATTAATGGGTTGGTGGATTAATGGGTTCTCATGGTTGGGAAAATGGTGGCTTTCTAAGAAGAGGAAGCGAGATCGGAGCTAGCAGATGAGCACACTCAGCCCCCTCGCCATGTCATGCCCTGCACCACCTTGGCACTCTGCAGTGTCCCTAGCAGCAAGAAGGCCCTCACCAGATGCAGCTCCTTGACCTGAGACATTGCAGCCTCTGTAACTGTAAGAAATACATTTCTTTATAAATTGCCCAGTTTCAGGTATTCTGTTATAAGCAACAGAAAATAAACCAGTATAAAGCGGAAAAAAATTAGGGCAAGAAATGGAAACAGCAGTGTAACGCAGAACGGGTCTGAGCCCAGCCCAGAGCCTTCACGCTTCCCAGCAGGTGCCTCTGCCCATGAGGGCGTGTGCAGCTTCCAGGCTGTTCTGCACTGAGAGGCACCCCAGGGCCAAACCAACTTCCCAGTCCTGGCTCTAATTGTCCACTCTTCTCTCTAATTTCCCCACTACTGTAAATTTTTAAAGGGTGTTTTTAGCACACCCAGGGGAGAAGGCAAAAAGAGCAGAAAGGACCTTTGTGATCATTAAGGACTAAAGCTTTTCTTCATCTGAAATTCCCAAATTGTCCAGGTTTCTTCCAGCCCCAACAACTTTCAGGCAGGGCTGGGCTGAGGTTTGTCCTTGGCTGGTGGAGGTATAGTGGCCTGTAACTCAGTGCTCCCAGCTCCGTTCACCCTGGAGCCCCTGGGGCAAGGGCCAAGCTCTGAGGCTCAGTCGCCCTGTTTGTAAATGATGGAGGAAACCTCACTCATGGGACTGTGGTGAGGAGTGCATGGCAGCTCTTATGTAAAATGTCTGGGACAAGAGATGCTCAACAATCCAAGGTCCTTGCCTCTTCTCTGTCCTGTGCCTCTCCAATTCCAGAGCCCTCCTCACCCTTAGGGCCTACCTGGAACAGTGCCAAGGGCAGTCCACGCCATGGGAAGGGCATCGTCTCCAGACTGCACAGTCAGTTCACAGAGCACTGGAAGGCGGAGGGACTTCTCCCCACTCAGCCTTGTCCTGCCAGAACTTCTCCCCCAGGGCTCTGCTCCTGGGTGCCCTGTCGGTCACCCACCCCACCAAAGGCCCTCAAGCCATCTCAAAAACCCTTGCCTGGAGCTAGGGCTGCCAACCCTGAGAGAGAAAAGAGGAGCCCATCTGCTGCCCACCTCCCCACCCCCAAGTCACTCTGCTCTTTGCTCTTGGGCCCCTGTTCTGCCTGTGGCCCACCCTTGGTTCACCTACCCCGTGAAAGTCTTGCATAGCTGCCTGGAGGAATCTCCTCTGGTAACAAATAAAATACAGCTAGTTCCCCCGGGGCCTGACCCCACCCCACGGCGGGGCGGCCCAGGTGTCTGCCCCAGCTCAGTTGTTTGAGCCTAGGGCCATAGCTGACTGTGCCCAGGTAATCAGGAGACAGATAGGACATTTCCACCTAGAAAAGTGGCTGGGCTACTGGGAAGCCTCCAGAGAACCAAACTGTGAAACCCGCTGCAGAAACACCAAGCCTTTCCTTCCTACCACTCAGGCTGGGTCAGAGAGGAGGACAGTCCACAGAAGGAGCCTGAGTATAAAATGCAAACCCACTTTACAGCTGCCATGACGATGCCTACCTGGTCCCAACAGCTTTCATCTGTTAGGAGCCAGGGGCCAGCCTCTGCGGGACAAGGGGTCTCCAGGCTGAAGCGGGCTGCTGGAGTGCAAGGAGAAATACTTACTTTCTCCTCACGTCACTGGAGTCATTTCCATGTGTCTCCAGCCCATGAAAGGGGCATAACAAGCTTATTCATGAACTGGACCCTGGATCACAGAGGAGCTACTTATTCACAATGACCTGTTGTCTAAAGAAAAGGAAGAAAGGGGATATACATGCTTGCAACTGATGGTTTGCATGTGATCCAAAATAGAGGAGCTGATGAAATAATTTCCAGAGAATAAAGACTCTCACTTCAATAGAAATACTAAGCTCATTTCTCAGCAAAATATTTCTGAGTTCAATTTAGAAAGGCACAGTGTAGGGTGCAAGTTCCCAGGTGCAAGAAGCCGCCTTCAAATAAACTGTGCTAAGTGCTCAGTAATGGTGTTCTCCTTCGGGCGGAACAGAACACTGAGTTGAGGCATTTACTAAACAAACGTTTTTCCACACAGACAGCATGAAAAGCTGTCAACGCAGGCGCGGAGAGAGGGGTGAAAGCAAGGGTGAACCACATCCTGTTCTCTTCTGGCATCCCAGGCCTCTCTCAGTTCTGGAAACAGTTGCAAAGCACAGGCCAGCCAGACACAGCTAATTGCCATTTCAGAAGACGACCCGCTCTACAGCAAATGCAAGTCAAGGCGTAGGCTGCGATCCACCCGCTGCACCTGTTTTGATGGGCACTGCGCCCTTCTCACGTCTGCACTGTCGCCTGAGTGCTGAGCTGCCGCCTAGGTGAACACAGATGCCCTCAGGCAGAGGCGCCAATGTAGCATGATGGGCCTGTCTTTTCCCTCAAGGTTTCCCGTGACGACCTGCAGCACCCGCCACCATCTGGGGTGCCCAGACACACAACCCACAAAATCTTGCTTGTGCATTTGGAGAAAAGGAGCACATCCACCCAGAATCAATGGGCGGCTGGCAGGTACTTACCCCACTGCAGAGGTGCCAGCTGCAGGTGCTCCAGGACGAGTTGGTTCAGGAGTCCTTCCACACTGGCCTCGCCGCTGCGCTTCAGGGAGGGGTGAGCCTTGGTCAAGGAAAACACAGATCCTGCTGATCCCAGATATAGGAGAACATCTAGAAATCTCTATACAGAGACCATCAGATGGGAAACCTCCTACAGCAGATGGCTCCCCTCTTCTGAAGGGGTTGTCTAACCAACCACTATGACATCGCCCTGGGTACGTGGACATCGGGGCATATAAAACAGCAGGCACTTCTCTTCCGATCCCTCAAATCTGGTAAATTAAACTACTGTTATGTAAGAAAGGGAAATCCACTGAGATAATTTTCATCCAACAACTATTCTTGCTGGGGGAAATAAAGAGAAATGGAAGGTTATTTTTCCTTAATAAAACATGCAAACTGGTTCACTGTTCAGTACAACCCATGAGTTCCTTGACACGCGTCAGTTTCATGCTGGTTTTGCATCGGTCCTGTTATACGTCTTGATGTAATTACACATATTATTAAGAACAGGCTCACTTACTCGAGTTCATAATCGAGGAAGTCATAAAGTCGCTCAGCAAGTATCAGTGGATGAAGAAATTAGGTTTAAAAATGTAGAAAACAGAAATCTCCATTGCACTAGTATTAAACAGCCAATGTGATTCTCAAAATAGATCTGTAAACCTCTTTCCCTTTTCCTGCGTAAGTTAAAGCCACCATATTTAAGTTGAAATAAAAGGCGAAAGTTTCAGTTTCTGACATTCTCTAGTGATTGCAAAAGTAGAGAAAACACCCCACCTTCCTTCTTCCTTTAGTAAGTTAATTCCATTCAACAAACACATCCAGTTAGTCTGAAGCACACCACGCACAACACAGCGGGTGGGAGGCCCTGAGGGTGCAGAAAGGGCGGCCACTGACCCTGAAGTTGAGAGGTTCACATCACAAAACCGAGAATTGCACTGGCCAACCCTGGGGATGGTCCTGTGGGAACAAAGCCCCCGCAGGTGGAGGTAGAACGGAGCCGGGAGCGGGAGGAAACGGAGGCCCCTGGGTCTCTCCTGCTGGCTCATTGGGGAGTCGAGCTCAGAGGCGCTGAGCAGAGTGGGCACATCCCCTCATCGGTGGTCCAACAGAATAGCCACATAGGGCTGTCCAGACAAGGGGGCTGCCCAAGAGAGCCAGCCGGCCACACCACCACAGCCACCAGCAGGAGTACAGGCTAAGGCCAGCAACATGCTGGCCTGGTGCTTGGGAACCCCTGCCCACTCCTGTGTCCTATTTTAGCATTTTTTTTTTTGAGACATAGTCTCATTCTGTCACCCAGACTGGAATGCTGTGGCAAGATCTCAGCTCACTGCAACCTCCGCTTCCCAGGCTCAAGTGATTCTCCTACCTCAGCCTCTCAGGTAGCTGGGATTACAGGCATCTCTGCCACTATTCCCAGCTAATTTTTGTAAGTTTTTAGTAGCGACAGGGTTTCACCATGTTGGCCAGGCTGGTTTTGAACTCCTGACAAGTGACCAGCCCATTTCAGCCTCCCAAAGTGTTGGGATTACAGGTGTGAGCCACCGTGCCCAGCCCTATTTTAGCTATTTTGGATTTTTCAATTCTCACCAAATACCTCATGTTCTCTCTGAATTCCAGGACTCCTCTCCCACACTCTGTGCCTTCTCCCTGGAAATGCCTTTCCCTGGAAATGCCTTTCCCTGCCCTCTTCTCTTCCCTGACTTTATGTCTCAACTTGACCCTGCTTCTCCTGCAGGAAGCCTCCCGAAAGCATGCATGAATCCCCTGACAACCTGCACCAGATGTGGTCATCGTCCTATTACTTGGCTTCAGCCCTAGCCTGTGAGCTCCATGAAGGCAGAGACCTGGTCTTAGGGCCTAGAACAGTGCTTAGTTCACAGCAGTTGCTCAATATGTATTACCTGATGAATAAATGAACACTGAATGAGCAAACGTCCCAGGTGGGAGTGCAGGGGCCATGCCTCATTCAGCAGCACAGCCTGTAGCCCTTCCACACAGCGAAGCGTAGCTCAGTAGCTATGAGACTCAGCAAACCTTCCTGCGCCTGAGTCCCAGGGGCCTGCTGATGGCTTCTGCACATTCTCAGGGTTCACTACTCAGGGTCTTCTTGCCCCTGGCTCCAGTCCACCCATGCTGTTTTGCTTCATTCCACAGCAACCCAAACGTCCCACTCATCCTGTCCCCGCTCAGTAGAGAATCTAAGGGCTTGGGAGTTGTGGCTGAAGCTCTGAGGCCGGCAGAGGTGCCCCGGCGCTGAGGCAGCAGCTCCTGCCCTCACTGGCTCTGCTCTCTCTCTTCTTTGTGTGGAGCTTGGTGCCAAAAAAGCAGGTTCTGGAGACTCAGCCCAACTTTGAATCCCGGCGCCACCACTGATGAGCTTTGGTTAATTTACGTAAAGTCCCTGGCCTCGCTTTCTTCATCTGTAAGACGAGCACGTAACAGTGCTGACTTCACAGGGCCGTCATGAGGAGTGCACAGAATCACACTCCTGGCCTATGGCTGGCATTAAGTCAGCGTCGCCTGCTGTTGGCATCAGCCTCGTCCCCAGTCTCCTCCCCTCTCCTGTTCTTGCTTCCTCTCAGAGGAGATGCAGAAACTTCTCTCCTTACCCCAGGAATTCAGCCATCATTTCTGCTGCCTCAAACTCCCTTGGGGATCTCACTTTCCCGCAAGCAATTTATCAAAGTGTTTCCTGCAAAGATAATTCCCTCCCTTATAAGAATGCTCCAAATGAAATGTTCTCCATCTCATTACATACACAGCCCATGTCTGTTGAACTGATATTGCTACTGATAAATACTCTGCAATGCACTTTTAATTATCTTATTTTGTCCTGTGAGTACCCTGGAATTCACCTTATTCATTCAATAGTTAACAGACAGCTGGCTGAGCTACGGTTGAGGGTTACAAAGCTGACTATGACCCAACAGACAGCGTTGTCAAAACATGCCGACCTCCAGCAGACACACTTCTGGGTTTACACCCAAAAGAACCAGAAGCAGGGACTCAAAGACAGAGGCAAACCCAAGTTCACGGCAGTGATATTCACAATAGCCAAAGGATGGAAGCAGCCAAAAGTCCACCAACAGATGATCTAATCAACAAAATGTGGTCTATCCGCAAAATGAAACGTTATTTACCCTTTAAAGGAAAGGAAATTTTTGGCCAGGCACGGTGGCTCACACCTGTAATCCTAGCACTTTGGGAGCCTGAGGTGGGCGGAACACAAGGTCAGGAGATCAAGACCAGCCTGGCTGACATGATGAAACCCCGTCTCTACCAAAAAAAAAAAAAAAAAAATTAGCTGGGTGTGGTGGCGGGCTCCTGTAGTCCCAGCTACTCAGGAAGCTGAGACAGGAGAATCGCTTGAACCCAGGAGACGGACAGAGGCTGCAGTGAGCCAAGACTGTGCCACTGCACTCCAGTCTTGGTGACAGAGCAAGAGCTGTCTTAAAAAAAAAAAAAAAAAAAGGAATTAATTTTTGACACACGCTACGACGGGGATGAACCTTGAGGACATGATGCCACAGGAAAGCAGCCAGGACGAACACCTATGATTCCACCTCTCTGAGGCCCCTACAGTGGTCCAATCCACAGAGACAGAACAAATCGTAGCACCAGGCAGGCACACGAGGAACGGGAGACTGTTTCATGGGTGCCGTTTCCCTTTGCGACGGTGAAAAAGTTCTGGAAGCAGATGGTGGTAATGGCTGCATAATAATTTGAAAATATTTAACACTCCTGAGCTGTACACGGAAGCAGAATTAAGATGGTAAATTTTCTTAAAATGCCGACCCAGGAAGGAGGCTGTAATTAGGAAGTGGAGCGACGCTAAGGAGGCCCGGAGGAAACCATAATCAGGCACAGAGAACTGAGAAATCTCGCAGGGTAGAGACATCTGAGCAGAGGGCCACAGCGGGAGCTTGGGAAGCCCCAGACAAGGATGGCCCCACTGCAGGCCCCTCCTCCTTCCTAAGGCGCCTTTGTGGGCAGCATCCCGGCATCAAGCGCGCAGCTGCCCTGTGCATTCGTTCGTGTTTCATCAATGGCCGTTCCTCCCTCGGCAGTGAGGCTGCATCTCCTGCATCTCCGTGAGGGGCGCCCTTCTCGGGAGTAGGCACAAGAAGCAAAAACTGGGGACCAGGGTCCTGCCTTCCTGCATCTCCCATGATGAGGATGGAGGCTGCCACCCCAGGCCTGTTTTGAGAGCCAGCAGCAGCAAGGTGCCCCTCAAGGAGGCAGCGCCCTGCAGTTCCCTTATATTTTTGCAAAAGCAAATTTGACTTTATCCCTCAAGGAGCCAGCACAGGTGGGAACCCAGTGGGTACTTTGTGTGTCCGGGGTGTCTGGGACCTCAGGCATGACCTGTGTGGTCCCCTCCGGATCTGTAAGTCACACAGAGAGGTCAGGCCCTATGGGCATCTGCGCATTGGGGCTCTCCATTCAGAGCACCCCACCAGGGCTAAGGAGGTGCTTGCTCCAGGCCCAGGGACATCTGCAGAGGTTAGCGCGTTCCCTGACACTGCGCCCTTCTCAGGAGAAACAGCCAGGCCCAAGGACACCATGTCCCCCTGCCCATGGCAGTCCACAGCCAGCCAAGCCTGACTCTCAGTGGGGCCAGGTTCCTGGGTGTCTCCTGGGCATGCCTCATGCTCCGGATATGCAGCACGCTCACAGGTGGAGCCAGGGCTGGCCTGGCTGAGTGACAAGAGTTGTCAAAGGCCACTGTGAGAGGCCCCTTCCCAGCCTGTTTTCCCAGCTTTAAAATGGGGGAAGGCGAAGGCTTGTCTCCCTCAGGGACTCAGCACTCCTGCAAACATTTGTTTTTATAACCCAGCACCTGGTTCAGGGCAGTCAGGCCCCAAGTGAGGTTAGAAAATATCTGTAGCTGTCTGTGCCTGGGACTGGTTTTCAAGAAGGGAAAGCTATCCAACTGAGTGGTTAGGCCACCTGCTTTCACTATGGCTGAAGCGAAGGGGTCTCCATTCCCTCTCCTTGCACCCACAGCCAAGTTCCTGAGTAAATGGCAACCCACGCTCAGTTTTCCAGAAATTTAATTTTCTTAAGAGAAGTTGTTTGGTATTAAGAATTGATTGGCTGGGAAGTTCTGTGTCTTTATGAGCAGGGCATTGCAGGGTTTCATTTTCATGGATAATGAGTGAATTGTTTTTCTTCTTTTGAGCCCACAGATTTGAATATCCTCATTTTAATGCTCAAGGCACCATATTAAATTACTTGTCAAGGTGAGGAATGTGAGAATAAGGGAATCTCATATGCAGAGATTAAAGAACTTTTCTGAAGGAAGAGGAGGATGCCCAGCATGCACCCAGCACATCAGAGGGGCCCAGAGCACCTGCTCAGCGGTGAATGCGCAGAGGCTAGGCCGAGAGGCCTGCTGCTCACCCTCACGGCAGTCCTGCTGGGTGAGGGCTGGAGCTAGGCTGTGATCCCAGGGCTGTGCGGCTCCCACGACTATGCTTCCCCGTGCACGTGCTCATTCGCCTGAGTCCTGTGCTGGATGCAGGGCCCCGAGCCCAGCTCAGTGGCATGTGCTGCACCCTCCTGGAGCTCCTGGTCTGGTGGCTGCAGGCCAGGTGGGGCTGGCTGTACCCTGCTTCCCACCAGGGCTCCTTGAATGCATGAAACATCATCAACTCAGAGCTCAAGGGCTTTTTGGAGGGCAGGCAAAAAACGCAGAGCCCAACAAACCCCACAGATCTGCACACTTTTGGGGCTGGCAGACCAACAGCCAAGAGCCCCCATTTCCAGGGTGCGTGCTGCAGGTAGGGCCTGCTCTAAGAAGCTTACACGTGCTCAGCAACTGAACATTCATCATAGCATTACAAGGTAGGCATTATCTAATTTGCAGAGAAGGAAAGAGAGGCATAAAAAGGTCAAGAAACTGGCCAAGGCCACATGCCACGTGGCAGCCCACTCTGCCCCCAGAGGCTGCGTTCTCAGCCACTGCCAAAGGCCTCCAAGTTACAGAAACTGGGCAACTATACGAGGCCCCAAATGTCATGTTTCTGTGTGAAAATGCACGTGCACACCAGTGTGAAACATATGCAGACACAGACCACCATGAACACATGCGTCACAGCCCCCCAGTGCAGCACAAAGGCAAGGCTGCTAAGAAGCTTCAGGACCCTGCTCATTCTTGGCTGAAGAAGCCCCCTGCACTGCTGTGCTGCTCTGGTCCCCACCCAGGATGGGGCCCTCCCTCCATGTAGTACCCAAGGGACACCATGGTGGTTCACCCCAGGGCCCTCCCAGGAGAAGGTCAGGGCACAGGGAGGAAAGCCCTGAGTCTCCAGCTGCTTCTCCCAGAGAGGAGGTGAAGGAGAACCTGCTGCAGATAAACTGATGACAGTCTAGCCCTCAGGACTGTCTGCCCTTAAGAACCTCACAGGCAGAGGCCCTAGTGCCCCATAGCATAGAAGAGATACAGGAGAAGATGCACGGACAGAGGGAGACAACAGGCCACGGGCTGGCCCTGCGTGCATTACGATCATGGTGTCACCCCGTCACGGATTAATGTGCACCACAGGTTTGGCATAGACACCCACCGTTTACTTATTTCCCTGGAAATGGTACAGTGTATTCCAGAACTGCTCAATTCCGGCGCTCCTAAGGTTGCCCCAGCCTGAGCCACACCTGCTCTGAAACCGCTCTGGCTCTCCTCCACTGTAGAAGCACACAGCAGCTCAGGCACTCCTCTGCTATAGAAGTGCATCAAGGCACAGGCATCCTCCACTGCAGAAGCTGCACTATCGCCTGAGCATCCTCCACTGTAGAAGCTGCACTATCACCTGAGCATCCTCTACTGCAGAAGCTACACTATCCCATGAGCATCCTCCACTGCAGAAGCTGCACTATCCCATGAGCATCCTCCACTGCAGAAGCTGCACTATCGCCCGAGCATCCTCCACTGCAGAAGCTGCACTATCGCCCGAGCACCCTCCACTGCAGAAGCTGCACTATCGCCCGAGCACCCTCCACTGCAGAAGCTGCACTATCGCCCGAGCATCCTCCACTGCAGAAGCTGCACTATCGCCCGAGCATCCTCCACTGCAGAAGCTGCACTATCGCCCGAGCACCCTCCGCTGCAGAAGCTGCACTATCGCCCGAGCACCCTCCGCTGCAGAAGCTGCACTATCGCCTGAGCATCCTCCGCTGTAGAATCTACACTATCGCCTGAGCATCCTCCACTGCAGAAGCTGCACCAAGGCGTGGGCATCCCTCCACTGTAGACGTGTATCAAGGCACAGTCACTCCTATGTTGTAGAAGCTGCACTATCACTGGCACCCAGGCATCTTACCAGCTCAGGGAGGGGGTATGGGTGCAGTGTTTACAGCCTCAGTCCACAACAGCACCTCCTCTGTATAGAGAGAGTCCCCAGCGCCCATTCTGCAGGTGATCAGGAGGATGAAAGGATACAGGGGAAGGCTTTCAACCTTACCAATTCTACAGGCCCCGTGGGAGTTAAAGAGAAACTCACTCTGCCCTCCAAGGATTTACAAACTGGAGGAGATGTGCTGCGTTTCTCATTGCCCTGGTGAGGGCCCCTGTCCTCTGTGCCCCACAGTCCTGGCGAGATTCCTTTCCTGTGGAGCTTCAGGGGCTCCATGCTAACTGTCCATTTCCATGTCTGTTTTCATAGTGCATGTGGAGATCCACATCCTCACCACGTGCTGCAGACCTGGATGCACTCTGCTGTCTCCTTTCAAGGCTCTGTGCTCAGCTCTTCCCGGAAGGTCCCTCCCCTTCTTCTACCTGGAAGACTCCTCTCTTTAAAACCCACCACAACCGTGCCCCTCAGGAGAGCCAACTGAGCACAGCCACGTGCCTGCCCTGCCCTGCCCTGGCGGCCTGCACAATGCTCTTTCGAGCTTCATCCGGCAACGCTGCAGTTGACACTTGTGTGTCTCTTTCCCTTGAGGCTCCGTGAGCACCTTTTTGTGAAGCTCTCGTGTCTCATGCAACTCCTGGGACCAAAAGTGGCTCCACAAACATGGATTAAATAATTTAAAGAAAGTATGCATGGCATCTGCATGAATGCAGGCACAAAGAAAAGGATGGTTTTCATCAAAAGCTGCCCTTCACTGGCAGTGCACCCACAACTGGTTTTTAGTGTGAGGAACACAGTAACTCCCTGATGGGTCTATCCTGGCACCCCAGGAGGTAACTGACATTAGCCCTCAGCAGAGCTGGGCACACATAGCCAGTACTGTCTAACACGCGAGGGGACCAAGTCTCGGGAAGGGTAAACAACTCGCTGGCTTTGAGTGACAGGTGGGATGCTAGACCTGGCCTGTGATGTCACTTAGCACCATGTGATATCCACAGGGTGGAACTCCTCCATGCCCACAGGGTGGATGCAAACCTGCTCCGAGGTAACTCCGAGCAGTCCTGTGGATTCTTCTGTGGCTGCCGCTTGGCACCCGCATCCCTGCCCACATCCATCCTCTGGCTGCCTCCTCGATCCCTGTCACTCCATTGGCCACACCAGCCTTGCCTGCTATGACACAGCCAGCGGGAAAACACAGGCAATGTCCTTTTTGAGAATTCTCAGAGGTTTCAGGCAATTAATTCTGATGTAGGGTAGGTTTCTAGAAGGTTCCATGCTGGCTCAGGGCAGCCTCTTGCACTTTCTACTGTCAGAACCCTGGCACCAACAAGACCCTCACCAAGCAGCGTGTGAGGCTGTTTCCCTCCTGAGCGGAGAGGCCCAGGAGTGAGTCAACGCCAGCCCTGACAAGATCACAGGTCACTGTGCACATGACTGGGTGATCCTGGGGAGTGCTGTCCTTCTGGGAGGGGTCTGCTCTGCTGAGTCAGTTGCTCCAAGGCCCCATCTACCACCGTCCTGGCTCAGCCCCACTGCTGTGGTACCCCGAGTGTGCCACCCTCCTAGGAAACACCATACCCTGCAGAGTCTGATGGGACTGGAGCCCGGGAACTAGAGTGCCTGCAGGGGAGGAAAGTGGGGCTCTGCTCTTCTCTTTCCCTTGCAGAAACCACAGAACAGAGCAACTTCCTCTTCAGTAAAAAAGACATCAGATCTCCCTTCCTCCGCTCATGACCAGACCCCTGCAAGGCATGCTGTGACTCACTTTCATCAAAGGCAGGGGAGAGTGGAAATGTGTGTGCTGTGCTGGCGAGATGAGCTCAATTTCACTGTTTCTGGTTTCGGCGTTCAGCTGTCATCTCATGGCCCACATGACTCACAGGCACACGAAGTCATGCTCAGAGCAGTGACCAATTCTCAGTGAAGAAAATGCTCCAAGTGGGCAATTCTCAATCTCAGAGTCATCCCACGGGGTCCCAGAGTGGAAGGGGGAGGGGAAGAGACGTTGGGACATGCCCGAGCTGTGGTGGGCACTGTGGCAAGTGTGTACGTGTTCCCTTCTGCCAGGTGGGGCCAGGACAGATGCCACTCTCACATAGGGAAAGAACCAGAAACGAGGGCTCAATAACACGTCCTGGGCTACTCAGTGACAGAGCGGCCACCCCCGGAGCTGCTTTAACTCCAGTGCCAGGCTCTTTCCTGCAACACAACATCTCCAGAGGAAAAGGACCTGCTCAAGAGCCTGTCTGCCAGACTGGCAAAAATATGGAAGTGGAAAAGCATCCCTGTTGACAAAGCAGGGGGCACGCAGGCATGTTCCCACTTTCCCGTAATATTTTGCAGCAGGAAAAGGAGAGAGATCATTCCCTATGAAAAGTTTCCCAAGATATGTAGTAAGTCAAAAAAAAGCAACATGCAAAATGGATACCTTCTATGTAAAAAAAAAAAAGGGGTGGGGTGGGGTAAAAAGGGTGTGTTTGCATGTACTTATAATTTCAGAAATATTTTTTTTAATGGAGTCTCATGCTGTCACCCAGGCTGGAGTGCAGTGGCACATCAGCTCACTGCAACCTCCACCTGCCAGGTTCAAGCAATTCTCCTGCCTCAGTCTCCTGAGTAGCTGAGACTACAGGTGCACGCCAGCATGCCCACTAATTTTTGTATTTTTAGTAGAGACAGGGTTTCATCATGCTGGTCAGGCTGGTCTTGAACTCCTGACCTTGTGATCCACCCACCTAGGCCTCCCAAAGTGCTGTAATTACAGGTGTGAGCCACCTCACCTGGCCCCTAGAAATACATTTTGTTAAGTTTCTACAAGAAACAAATAAAAGTGGGCACTCTGGGAGGTAGGGAAAAGGGCAGATGGGAATGTCTAATTAAAAAAAAAAATCTGAACCATGTACACCTACTTAAATATAAAAATTAGTATAACAAAATTGTTGTAAGCAATAACACGCCCTTGGCAACACAATGAACAAAACTAAATGCTGAGAGTTAGCTATGGGCCTAGGATGTGGGGCACAGCAGAGCTTGAGGATGGGCTTCACCCTCAGAAAAGAGAGGCTCTAGGGAGGCAAGTCACTGACACACTTCTGTTTCTCTTTCTTTCTGCTTTCCCTCCTGAATCTCTTTGGAGTTTATTTTCACTTGAAATTAAGACCTCACACCATGGCATATGACTCCCAGTAAAATGCCGCATGCCAGGCTTTTGAGTCAGACAGCAGCCCCATGGCTGCAGAGCAGAGACCGTGCTGAACAGGCCCAGCCAGGCTGAGGAGCTCTGCAGTGATTAGTCCGGGGAGGAAGTCTGCCTGTGAGTAATTACAAAGTTGCCAAATGCTGCTGGAGCTTTGGAAAACATTCCAGCAGCATATTTCTATATTAATTTGCTTTCGGATGTGAGCCATAAAATTATACAGCTGAGCTAATAAAGCTAATTACCTGCATGCATATCCGACTTCCTTTCAGCCCCGTAAGCCACCCAAACAGTCTTGCATCTCAGCCTGTGCACAAGAATGGAAGGCTGGCTGATGGGTCAGGAGTGATTACAGCCACAATTATAATATGACAACACACAGTGACAATGGCGGCAGTGATGGGGGCGGCTACCAGCTCTTAAATACATGGACCCTGGCATTTAGAGCAAGAGGTCAATCCATAATGATGACAATAGTAGTTCCTATAATTATTGCCACCACAGAGAATATTTACAAGATGCTTGCTGTGAGGGAGGCCCTGGGCACGTGCTCAACACAACTTCTCACTGTAATACTCACTACTTTCATGCTAAGACTTCAGAATATGATGGGTATGAGATGCGTACTGTTATTTTCATTTGAAAGATTTTTCTAGAAAACTGAGGCTCATAGAAAAAAAAAAAAAAAAAAAGAAAGCCAATGCTACTAGGAAGTGGCAGGGGCCAGGCTTGAACCCAGGCATGCTGACCCCTGAGCCCACACTCTGCTCTCTCACTTTCAGAGATCATTCAATATATTGCATTGATTCTTCATAGTAAACCTGGAAACCAGGAGCCATAAGTCCCACTGGACAAAGATCCTGCTGTCCATGGGGGCAGGTTGTGCCAGGGTGCGGCCATTGGCCAGCCAGCCTAGCCAGTGTACTTCCAGTCTAGAGTGAAGCCCAGCAGAGAGCTCTCCATGGTGCTGAAGCTGCTGCCTCCCCTCAAGGCTTTTCCTAGTCACTTGGGGATGAAGTTTCCAAGTCGTCAACAGATTTTTACCCCCACCATTCTGCCCCTGCCTCTCAGGAGATAGAGGTGAAGACTTTGGCAGCAGGATAATTGTGAAATCACTGCTGGGGCCAACCCAGGCTTCACAAAAGTCCTCTAACCCATGCTCACTGTTTAATGACTGACATCCCTCTGTGCCTGAGCCCTGAGAAAACCCATGTCCCAGCCCAGCTCATGTTAGCCCAGCTCATGCTCTCATATCTTGAGCTGCCCACAGGTAGTTTCTAACACCTTTGCAAGGAAACATAAATTCCTCTCACAGTGTCTTCCAAGCTTGCCACTTTCTGCCTCAGAGACATGGCTGAGTTACTTGGAGTTCCTTACAGTCTGCTCACATGTCCTGCTGGCCAAAAACCTGTGGAGGCAATGAGCCGCAAGATCCAGGGGCTGGAGTTAGCCCTGCTCACTTTAACGCTCCTCTGCCATCCCTGCTCAAACCAGCAAGGTGAATGAGGCAGCAAGGCAGCCCCACGTTCCCAAATGCTTAGCTTCTTGGCCTTCCCATGAGAAAATATTACTTCACAGAACAGAAAAAAAGCAATCCCACCCACAAAAGAGAATTCAGAGGACTGCTTGTGGTTCCAGGCCCTGGGAGAGGAAGGGACAGTGCCCTGGTCACCGGCACATGGTAGAGGCTCCATAAATGTCTGCTGCTTTTCACGAGCACCTGTGTCGTCTCTGTCACCTACAGATGTGCCCACTTAGTCCTCACAACAACTTCAGGTTCAGGGAACCTCCTCGGGGATGCCAGATAATGTTTCCAAAGCCACACAGCCAGAAATGGGTCAATTCAAATTCACCGCAGTGGGGATTCAAACTCGGGGTCTGCTGCTCCAAGGGCAGTGCCCCCTTCCCTGTCCAGACCCCTCACATTATTCTGCATTTCTAGCACAACCGGCTGGAAGTCCACAGGTGCCAGAGTGACGTGGTCAGGAGCTCACCTTCAAAGTAGCCCTAAAAGCACAGAGACTGTTGGGTGCTGTGGAACCGTGGAGGGCTCTTGTGTCCACCCCTTGAAGAGGGAGAGAGCCCCTTGGACTCAAAAAGCCTTTTTCTCCTGTGAGGTCACGTATGAAGTCTTCTGGGGGAGAACATAAGGGAGTGGGAACACAGATGTGCTCTGTACTATTGGCTTAGGCCAATAACGGTGTCAGCTTGTCCCCTGCCAGTGAGATGGTGATGCATAACTCCAGGAATAAGTGGTATGCACAAGTGGGGCTCCTCCCAGAAGAGGGGCAAGGGGTGGCTACCTGCCCAGGAAAAGCAGCCCCACGTCTGGCAGGCAGGGAGCCCGAGCACAGCACTTGGCAGGCTGCCCCTTGGCTTTGAGCCCCGTGCCTCATTCCCACAGTAGCACCAGCAACCCTGGGCTCCAGATACTTAGGGCCATGACTGATTATCCAAACTAGACCCAGTGAGCATCCTGAGGACAAGGGACAGGTTTAGTCTCTCTGAGTCCCTAATTCATTTCCACAGAGTTGGGAGAAAGTACAAATTAACTGAATGAATTTTTCCAGGGATGAGCTGAAGGAATGTAATTGTAGCTTTCAGTTATCACCTACACAAGGTCACAGTTCATCAATGAACATCTAGCCACATAAGCTTGTGTCTGGGAACATATACTGAGCACTAGCTGTGCACCTGGCATTGGAGGAAGCCATGCTTCCTTGGAGCAGCGGTCTTGTGTGTGTGTTCAGCCCACACAGATTACACAACACACTCAACTCTGAGCTGCATTTGAGCTTCATGTCCACCACATGCAAGATGCAGAGGATGTGGCTCTTCAGCGGAGGGGAAACTGAGGTTTACAAAAGTTGCATACATCATACCCCACTCTCTCCCGCAGTATCAGATTTCCATCCCTTCCATGAGTTTAATGCGGCTAGAAGAGAAAAAAATACGCATTGAAAAAAACAGAAACAGGCCTGGTGCAGTGGCTCACGCCTGTAAGCCCAGCACTTTGGGAGGCTGAGGTGGGGGGATCACCTGAGGTCAGGAGTTCGAGACCAGCCTGGACAGCATGGTGAAACTACATCTCTATTAAAATTACAAAAATTAGCCAGGCATAGTGGCAGGTGTCTGTCATCCCAACTACTTTGGAGTCTGAGGCAGAAAAAATGCTTGAACCCTGGAGGCAGAGGCTGCAGTAAGCCAAGATTGTGCCACTGCACTCCAGTCTGGGCAACAAGAGCAAAACTCTGTCTCAAAAAAAAAAAATAATAATAAAACCATAAACAAACAAAAAAGGACATTTAGTTGACCCTTGAACAGCTTGGGGTCAGGGGTGCCTGCCACCTACACAGTCGAAAATCCACATGTAATTTTTGACTCCACCAAAACTTAACTACTAATAGCCTACTATTGACCCGAAGTCTTACAGATAACATAAAAGTCAATTAACGTGTATTTTGTATGTTATATGTAGTACGTACTACATTCCTACAATAAAGTAAGCTAGAGAAAAGAAAACATTATTAAGAAACTCATAAGAAAGAGAGGATATATTTACTGTTCATTAAGTGGAACACTATAAAGGCCTTCATCCTCATCTTCACGTTGAGTAGGTGGAAGAGAAGGAAGAGGAGGGGTTGGTTTTGCTGTCTCAGGGGTGGCAGAGGTAGAAGAAAATCTATGTTAAGTGGACCCACGCAGCTCAAACCTGTGTTGTTCAAGGATCAATTGTGCCCTGAGCTATACTGGGTAATTCCCATAATTATCCACAAGAGAAAGGTCCCTATCTTCCTTCTTCACCTACCACAGGGCTCAGAGCAGGGTCACTGCTCTGGTTTTCCACTGTAACCCTTTAGAGCAGAAATGAGTTTCACACGTCAGGTAACCTACAAACCAGCAAGAATTCTGTCCCTGGCTGGCCTCCTCTATTCCAACCCAACACCCTTCAAAGGCCTCAGCAAGGGCTGAGGGCAGGAGGGAGGGAGAGAAAGCAGAGACCTGTACTGCCCTATGCGTATATTTGGAGACTCTTGTGCCTAATTTTCAAAGGCAGGGAGCACAATCCCATAGAGCCAAATGTGTTCTAGATGCATGAGGCGAGGCCAGGAGCAGGTGGAGAAGAAGGCTTCATTCCACCATTTGACCAGAGCCGTCCGTCCTCCTCGTAGTGAAGATGATCATGTCACTTGCTGGGTCAAAACCCTTCAGGGGCAACCCACTGCTTTTAGGACAGTCCTAGCTCCCAGCATAATCCACAAGCTCCCTCATAGCTTGCTTTTCCTGTTGCCCTCTCCACTTATAGACCCTGAGCCCGTGTGCGTGTGTGCCTGTGTGCACCTAGGTTCTGGCTTCCGGAGATGGCGCTATTTGCTGCCTTTGCTCTGCTTTCCCCTCTGCCTGGAACACCCTCAGCCTTGTCATTCTGGTGAACACCCCCCATCTTCGAGAGCTCAAACACTGCCTTATCTGGGACGTTCCCACCCTGGAAACCAACCCTTCTGTCCTCCCTGGCTGTCACCACTGCACCCTGCAGAGCACCCATCCTGTCCTTGCTGTGTTAGGCACTGGGGATCCAGAGACCAAGGTGGGGTCCTCCCTATGTTTAAGAAGCCCAGCCTCCTGTGCAAGGATTATATGCTACTTATTATCAGTAGTTAAGTCTTCCTCTTTATCACATTTAATTAATCAATATTTGTACAGAGCCTTTCTGTTTACAAATGTTTTCACGCGTGCCGTCTCAGTTAATCTGCATATCTTGGGAATCATGAGTGTTCACTTCCAAATCTTTGAAAAACACAGCCAGATGCAAAGCAAATGTACGAGGTTAATAAAACACCTTCCCTGTCAGTTTATACGAGGCCATTAGCAGTAAAATATTTGGTAATGTACCACAGTCCAAGACAGTTTGAAGCCACAGGGCAGCTTTGAGATACTGTCTATATTTATGTGACTGAAGACCACTGCGACCTGGTTTGGCATTTGAGGAAAAAATGATTGCTTAGTTCACTCTGCCCCTGGGGAACGTGAAGCCCAATGGAGATCTGTGAGGTTCTCTTCGGAAGCTGTACACCTGAGGCGTGTGGGCTCATCTCTCCAAAAAGGAGTGCTATGCTCAGAATGTTTGGTTAGTATCCAAAGTCTACAGAGCAAAAGCTTGAACTCCGTCATGGAGAATGTGATGTGAAGGCTTTCACACCGGATTAGAGGTGAGCATCATGATGTGGGTGCTCCTGGGTGGGTGTGCCTTCAGTTGGGGCATCTCTCCCTGAAGGAAAATAGGCTGTTTGCATCCCATGCACAAGCTCTGGAGTGAATGACTACAGGTGCAGGGACTCAGCCCAGCCCCACTTCAGATCAAATAAATTAGCAAATTGTCATAAATAGAAATTACGCTAATGGAAAGACTGCTTTAAATGATTAATGAGCCTCTTTCCCATGACTTTGTTTTCCAATTTGCCTCATGAACTTTCAGAATGCTGATACTCTTGCTGTTCTCATCTCAGTAAGTGCCCCAGCATCTCGGCTGAGCTCCATGGTGCCAGAGACCCAACTGGACGGAAGACGTCACGCAGTGGGATGTGCTGCCAAGGGGACAGGTCTGCTGCTGGCTCACTGCTGCAAGTCCTGCTTAGGTGAGAATATTCCAGAGTCCCGCAATGGAGAGTGGGTGAAACGGACAGAGCTCTGCATGGGACGATGGGTATCAAACAGTAGTGAAACCTAGGAATGCTGCCATCGCCATAGGTCTCCTCTGGAAAGCGGGGACAGTGCAAGGCCATGGCAGAGGCCAGAGGCTCTTGCGCTGTTCTGAGATAAAGCTGTGTGCACAGCACTGAGGGCAGCAGCTGCCCATGCCCCCGGCTCTGCCACAGACGAGCTGGGTGACCTGCGGCAAGAGAGTTGACCTCGCTGGGCCTCACTCACTTTTTTCATCTGTGCAACGTGCATAAAACTGCTTCAGAGAGTTGTTGTGAAAGTTAAGGGAATAAATCTATATAAATTGCCCAGAATGGTGCCTGGCATCTAGTAAGCGCCATATGGGTTTTAGCTGTTACTTAAGCTCTGTAATTTCATGATTCTATTACATAAGATACACATGCTCACAGTAATCATCACACTAAAAATACACAGAGTATGTACATGTCCAACATGTATCCAATCTCACAAACACAATGCACGTCAATCCGTGTGCATGTTCACACACACGTGCACATACCTGAAGGTGGGAAATGGTGCTATGAAGGCTGGAAAGGCCCTTCCCCACTCTCCTGATTATATCTGAAGTTTGCGCTTCCTATGTGTCAAACCCTGATTACTTTCAAAGTCATTTCAAGGTGTACATGGCCACCACATTTGGATTTGGGGGAGGCAGCAACCAAATCTGTGCCTCTCCCACCTTACCCCCTAGCGCATCGAAGGCCAAACAGCCAGGGCAATGTGGCGGCCTCACTGGCTGGCAAGGCAGGAAGTCTGCGGCTGGCAGGGCTTCCCTGCCACAGGAGATTAAAGGCCTCAGAACCACGTTATTACAAACAGCTATAAAAGTCAAATTCCCTCAAGGCAGATACAAAATGCAACCCTGCATTTTACTTAAAATGATCAAGGAATCAGCTGTACTGATGGCAGGAGCCATTTATAGTAAAATTCATTTAGAGAAAACTATTTCTCCAAACATGACGATTAGAAAAACATAGTGTGCTGAGTTTTAAAAGAATCTTGTTTAGAGACATTTAATTTTTTTTAGGAGATGAGGAGACACAGCTCCCTTAGGAAGCATGTCTGAGAATCGGCAAGAAGCTACTTTGAGAGAATAAAGGGTGGGCCCGCACCGCCCAGGTCAAGTGCTTGAAGAGGGAGAGGTCATTCAAGGCAACTCCTGCTTACTGGAAAGAAAGCAGTCTTGAAAATGGAGAACAAGGCCCAGGTGTGACTGTATTCCAGGTGGGATCACCCAAACAGGGCCACTGCGCCTAAAATCCTTACACTGTTCTACTTGTGAAGCCCAAAGAAAGCTGACAAATACCACTGCCACTGCTAAGACACTTCACTGTGTGGAGGGTGACTGTTGTGTGCAACACCCAACAGCCTGAGACTCAAGCTGTGCTTGAGTCCCCTGTGCCTGGGAAGGCAGCTGCCTTGTGGTTTCGAGGAAGGACACAAGGCACCTTGCACTGAGGCCACAGTCGCACTGTCCACATCCTTGCTCTCAAAGCAGCCAAATTGGTTACAAATGCTTCTCCAGACAGAACAGGGGAGGCAGATGCTTATCAGCCTGCTGGGAAGAGATTGCCCAGATGGCCCAGGTCACTGGCCTTCATGGGGATCAGCCAAACTGTGAACCCAACTCTTCCTATTCCAGTTCATAAAGCTGGATTCTGGTACGTCAGCAAATCTCACACCAGTCTTCGAAATGCTCTCCAAAAGGTGATTTGCAAGAAAAACAAGGAAAAGGAAAGGGTGAGCTGACCTGGGCTTGCCCAAGGTGTGTCTCTCCCCCACTTCCAACATAGACGGTCTGTGCAGGCTGCCTCCGCCGTGATACAGGGTCATCTCGTGAGTTGCAGACTCCTTTCCACATGTTCATCACAGCACTTGGCACAGCACGACGGAGCTGGTAGCCATTCTGTTTCATTGAAATGGAAACTATTCATTCAACAAACAGTTTTAGGCTAGGAACGGTGGCTCACACCTATTAATCCCAGCACTTGGGGAGGTCGAGGTGGGCAGATCACCCAAGGTCAGGAATTCGAGAACAGCCTGGCCAACATGGTGAAACCCCGCATCTACTAAAAATACAAAAATTAGCCAGTCATGGTGGCGGGTGCCTGGAGTCCCAGCTACCCAGGAGGCTGAGGTGGGAGAACTGCTTGCACCTGGGAGGCAGAGGTTGCAGTGAACCAAGGTCACACCATTGGCCTGCAGCCTGGGCAACTAGAGTGAAACTCTGTCTTAAAACCAAAGCAAAAAACAAACAGTTTTCATGCCCATGTGGTAGGGATTGTACTTAGGACTTGGGCTAGCAAAAGAGAATACACACTATCAGAGCAGGGTCCACGCCTGATTTTGAGCGCCCGGTGTGCCCGGTGTTCAGTACAACCTCTGGCACATGGTAGCTCCCCAACAAACAGCTGTTGGATGAACAGGATTCTGCCGACCTCAAGACAACACAATCTGGCAAGGGAGACAATCTGCAGAAAAAAAACTAATTTTCTGTACTACTTAAAGACTGTAACTGACAAGAATGAAGTACTGGGTGTTACAGGAGCCCAAGGGAAGGGGGTGTGGCAGCCAGGGTGAGAAAGAAGGGAGGCTGGTGGCAGGGGAGGCTCCGAGGAGCAGATAGTGAGGCCCATTCTAAAGGATGAGTCAGGAGGGCCTCACCCGAGGTCAGGTCACAGAGCAGCATGAGCTCTTCCAGCAGGAAATAGGCAAGGGAAATCCACATTTGCTGACACTTTCCAGGGTCAGGAGCTATGTCAGCACCTTGCAGACGTGACCTCAGTTGACATTGCCAACAGGAAAATAACAAATTTTGGGATACTGACTATCCGTCTAGTTGCACAATCTCCGGTGAGTTACTGAACTTCCAAAATTTACTCATTTTTTGAAAGGGGTAGATACCACCTGCTTTGCAGGTCTGGGGTAAGGAAAATGCATCTGATCACCCATAGGTGATCAAAACGCCTGATGCTTCTTAGAACTCATCCTGACAGCAATGGTCTGCAGCAGGTTTTGTCATTCTGCCTGCACAGATGAGGACATGGCCCTCAGGTCACACCTGTGCGTGCTGGGAGTGGCAGGGCCAGCCTCTGACCCCGGGTTCCCGTGCGCAGCGATGTAGCATCATTAGTCCTACCCCAAAGTCAAACAAAGAAGATTTCTAGATCATGTGGTAAAGCCCATTGTCTGCTATTAACACAGCTCACAGAGAGCTGGCTATGCTAAGGTTTCCCAAGTTGAGTAAAACTGTCTGATGCTGGTAGCTGGAAGGTAAGAAGAAGGTTAAGAGGCCATCAAGGAGCTGAGAGGAAGTGTAGGTTTTATCCAAAAAGCACTGCTGTATAGCAAACCAGCTAGGCTCTCTGGGCTAGATGCTGCCTGTAACCAGGAAGAGATGCCCCCGCCCTCCAGGGAAAAGGCACAGACGTTACAAACAAACATGCCCTCATCAAGGAGGAGAGGCCTGGGTCAGGGGGCTGGGAGGAAGGATTCTTTTAAAACCAGCAGGCTGATGTGGGCAAGAAAGCCTAGGAAACGTAGGAGAAAGGGCTTAAGAGATTTGTCAGCATGAGGAGTCCTTTGTGAAAACTTTGATCCTGGGATAGAATAAGGATAAATGCAGGAAGATAGCAGAAGCCCTCCAACCTGGGGCATGCATGACAGGGAGGGGGCATGGGGGGGGGCAAGGGGAGAGGGCTTCCCCTGAGTGGGCCACAGGAACAGGGACTTGCCCCGTGTAGCTCCTGTGAAGTAGGAGCCCTTGCTTTCCCCACTGAGAACAGAGAAGCAGAGAGAGAAGGCGGCCATGACTGAGGTCATCCACGCAGGAACTGGCGGGAGTGTGGCGGGAACCACCCGAGTCCGACCAGGTTTCCTGGCCTTTCATGGGACATGTGGCCCCAGGCTTGGTGGGGGTGGCTTTCTAAGACTTCAATCTGGTCATGCTAATATTCTGCCTTCTGGGTCCCACGCTGAGGACGGCAAAGCACGTGCTGGGCCCTGGGCCCTCTCTGTCTCTCCATGTGACCAGGATCGGGCTGAGATCTCCATCCATTTCTGACAGCCCTGACGTGATGGAAGCTCCCATCAGCCCAGCAATGCTGCACTGCAAGTGCCCATCTCTGTGTCTGTCCCCTCCCCTTAGATGGGGGCATCTCCAGGGCTCAGCTCACAAGAACAAGCAGATCTGCAGAGGACCTGCCATTAAGAGGAGAAGAGCAGGGCCGGGGCCCGCGGCAGCCCCAGGCTGCCCATCATGTCATTGTAGACGCTGCGTCGACAGGTATGCACCTACCGGGTGCAGGATCCCGATTTCCTTTCAAATGCATCCCCCTAGCCCATGTGCCACCCCAGGCCATTGCTGCAACTATGGACGGGTGTCAAATGAAGCTCAAATGTTTGTACAAAGTCTAAATGTTTAGAAAACATTATTAAAATGTAGAATGAAATTATTAGCCAATTCAATCTTTGGTCTTTCCATCTGCTTGAATTCAGGTTTACAGTAGCAAAATTCTGACCCTGGAAAGTGTCGGCTATTCATCTGATGCCAGATGTCATTAACAGATGAGAGTGGGGGCAGGGGATAGAGAGAGAGATACTGAGAGAGAGACAGACAGAGAGAGAGAGAATACGTCCTTAATGTTAACTCCCCTTCACTAAATTTGCCCATAGGAACAATCAAGCTCTCATAAACTTCTGATCAGTAAATGTACGGGCAGATGTGTCTGGCACATGGTAGGCAATCAATAAATATGTGTGCTGCATGAATTATTAAGCAAATATACAGAAAATGGAGAGGTCAAATGCAAAGACATTTTCCATACTCCTTTGATACTGGTTTTTAAGGACACAAGTGTTCTGTGGGCCACTGTCATCCCATGAGAAGGCAACATGTGCTGGGCAGGGACTGCAGGCTGGCAGGTGAGCTCCGGGTGCAGAAGCTGGCTACGCTGCTTGCCATTTGTGAAGTGGAGCTGCAGTTTTTACCTGTAAGACGGATAATGCAACCGCCCCAGGAGCCAGGCTGCTGACAAGGGCGACATGGCCCAGGGCAGCACCGGCCCAGGGTGGCGGCTGGGAAGCGGCAGCTCTGACACGATCAGGGTGCCCCTGTGTGTCCAGTACAATAAGGCCCTGTGATGGGTGGGGAGGGCTCGATCTCTGTGAAGCATAGGGACGCAGAGGTCAAAATCCCAACCATCCAAGGGCTCTGGATTGTATCTGAGCCTAGAGTAAGATCATTCAGGAGAAAGAATAGCCTCCTGCCCCTTTCTCCACTGGTGCTGCTGGTGTGGAGCTGGGGCTGCATCTGACCCATCCAGGACCACCTTGCTCTGCACAGAGCTCCTGGCCAGAAGCTGAATCTCCGAGACCCCAAATAAGAGCTGTCTTCCGCCTCACATGGACCCGCTTCAACCCTCAGCCTATCAGAAAGACTCAGTCACTATCAGAAAGACCCAACAGAAAAATAGAAAGATTATCAGAAAGATCCAAGATGCAGCACAAATGCCAGGAGATGAGGGCCAGGGTCCCTCCCTTCCCAGCCAGACAGTGGAGGGGTTGTCTGTGGAGCTTTCTCCTTTGAAGTCTGAGACTTGTAGGGTAAGCACTTCACCTGCAAATCTTCCTACATTGGTCCCTGGCTCCACCCCTCACTGGCTGGGACTCAGTTTCCTCCATGGGAGCCACAGCGCTGGTCAGGGAGATGCGGAGGAGATCAATGGGATGACGAGTGCATGCCTGATGCAGCGGGAATCAGCCTGACTTGCTTCCTTGCTACAGCATTCGGCTCGTTAGTCAGGAAGAACTGGCTGGACCCTGACTTTATGCTGAGCTCTGTGGGGAATGCAAAGGAAAGACAACTCCCACCATCCCCACCTTTTTACTTCTCTCTGCAACAGAGATGAATGCCTGTCACTTCACAACCGACTGTCCCTGCTCAATCTGAGTCCCCACACACTCTATTTTTCATGACTGGTTCAAAAACTTCCTGTCTACATGCAAAGTGCTTATTTCGTCACAAACTCCTTGGAGACAGTGGGTCTACCAGGCCCAAAGTCCCTTTAGCTTGATCAAATGAACTGGCCTCAGGTTCTGGAACCTAAGCTGTGTGTAGAGTGAGAACACTTTTGGAGTCTGGGAGGCCACCTGGAAGGACCCCAGACCGCACGACGGAGCAATGCGAGCACCCCTGTATCTGCAGAATGTGTGCATGACTGAGATCACTGACAGAATTCCCATCAGAGCTGCCTCTTCCTGGAGACGGGCTCTCACGCCTCAGTATTTTGGGGCTATTTCCTAAATCTGTTCCTTTGATAAACTTCTATCCACTCCTAGCAGCCACTCAAATATCACCCCCTCTAGGAAGCCTTCCTTGAATGCCCCCAGTGGCTTCTGAACCTGCAGCACTCGGCAGGGGACTCTGTCCTGGCTCCCTGACAGTGTTTAATTCCCAGAGGACACATCCATTTCCTACCAGACAAACAACTGCATTGAGACCTTGTCTTTGCATCTCAGCCTCTTAAATGCCTTGCAAAACACCTGGCTCAAGAGTAGCTGCTCTCCAGAGATTGCTGAACTAGCAAGTGAGGGACCCTGGGCTTCTCCAGAGCACTCGGCCAGCCAGCAGAGCGTCTGCGAGGAGGCAGGTGCGGATCTGAACTTCAGAGAAGGCTATCTGGTGCCGTAGCACAATCCTGCTGAAAACTCTCTCCAACTTTTCAAAATGGCATCTTCATGCCTCGGTAAGCTGTACAATCCGATTTCAGTTTCTCAGACAATTGCACTCGTGTTTTCAGCTGTCAGTCTGTGAACCCCCCGAGCCCGGCGCTGATAGGTGGCCATTAGAACCTGTCACTAACATGAATATCAACACTGGCAAGAAGCATGTGATCCAAAGGAATGAGCACCACTGGCTCCAAAAGGACCTTTCCTCAACCCCAATCAATACTGCGTTGAGTGGGGCCTTTAACGCATTAAGGGGTTAAGGAAATGCCAGGCCTTTGGTCCACCTCTCTTGCCACAGCATTTCTGAGCTATCTGTGGTGAAAATTCAATAGCTAAGACACTCATGGGTCTCTCTTAGAGGTTGGAACCCTGGGCGAAGGTGCCCCCAGGCCCAGGTGGCCCCAGGAAAAGGATATGATTCTCCAGTGGATGCCCAGCTTGCTGTGGATCTCCAGGCCTCGGGCTTCCCGCCGCTCTTCCTCCAGCTGCTTGGGATTTGCGAATTGCCCCTTCTCCCCAGGGGACTCCGGGAAACTCTCAAAGTTGAACTTGTCCACTTGAATAGCCATCCTACGAGAAAGGGGAAAACACAGCAAAGAATTCATCAGGAGGGCAATTTCTGCTGGCCGTTGGAGAATCAGCACATGCCAGCATGAGACACTATAATGAATCATTATCGTTAGTAATTCATAACGGATTCATTCTAAGAAAATGAAATAATAGACTCCCAAGGTGGCCCTGACTTCAGAGCTGGTTCAACACACAGTTTGGAGCTGAAGGCACAGTCATTGCTTCAAACCTCTGGGAAGACCTGTGTTTCAATTCCCTAACACAGCAAGGCAGACAAGAACCAGTGTGCCACAGAGAATGAGCTGGATGGCAATTTAAACTCCTGGCAGACAGTCATGGACAACGCTGACAATTATTTAACCCTGAGGACCCATCAGCCCACTGGGAACTCCCAGTTTATCCTCTGAGTGTGGCCTGCTGTCTCCCACCCGCCTTTCCTTCTCCAGCCGGGTGGGGGTACCCCTCCCACACCCCCCCCACAAGTTCCCATTTGGAACGGTTGTATTTACCTAATGTCTACCCCCCACTGTATCTAGGAAATGACTGGCCTGCTTTTGAATTTATAGGTTCATAGGCGGAAGGGACTTGCCTTGTCTCAAATGAGACTTTGGACTGCGGACTTCTGAGTTAATACTGAAATGCGTTAAGACTTTGGGAGACTGTTGGAAAGGCATGATTTGTTTTGAAATGTGAAGATATGAGACTTGGGAGGGCCCGGGAGTGGAATGATATGGTGTGTCACTGTGCCCCCATCCAAATCTCATCTTGAACTGTCCTCCCATAATTCCCATGTGTTGTGGGAGGGACCTGGTGGGAGACATTGAATCACGGACGTGGCTTCCCCTATACTGTTCTCATGGTAGTGAATAAGTCTCAGGAGATCTGTGGTTTTATCAGGGATTTCCACTTTTCATCTTCCTCATTCTCTCTGCTGCTGCCATCCATGTAAGACGGGACCTGCTCCTCCTCTCCTCACCTTCAGCCATGACTGTGAGGCTCCCCCAGCCACGTGGAACTGTAAGTCCGATTAAACCTCTTTCTTTTGTAAATTGCCCAGTCTCAGGTATGTCTTTATCAGCAGCATGAAAACAAACTAATACAATGACTGATGGTTCATCAGTCAATGGATAAGAGTAGGCGTCTTAGGCTGGGTGCTATAGCTCACACCTGTAATCCCAGCACTTTGGGAGGCCAAGGCAAGCAGATCACTTGAGATTAGGAGTTCAAGACCAGCCTGGCCAAGTGGTGAAACCCCATCTGTACCAAAAACACAAAAATAAGCCAGGCATGGTGGTGCACGCCTGTAGTCCCAGCTACTCAGGAGGCTGAGTCAGGAGAATCGCCTGAGCCCTGGCGGCGGAGGTTACAGTGAGCCGAGGTTGTGCCACTGCATTCTAGCCTAGGTGGTAGAGTGAGACTCTGTTCCAGAAAAACAAACAAACAAAACAGCACTTTATATTATCACATAGACTGCGCTGCAGCCAAAATGCTGAGCAAAACCATGCTGTAATTGGCCTCTGTGGCTTCTCCCTTGAACAAGCAGGAAATAGAGGACCTGCTGTTAAGGGATATAAAGGCAAGATTAAGTCCAAAGAAGACGTCTCCATCTCCAAGACGGCTTGGGAAAGAACTACTGCAGTGTCAATCAATCTGTGGCATTTGGCCTGAGGCACGACCGTGGGGCTGAGCCACAGAAGGGCTGGAGACGCTCCCCATAAGCAGCGGACACTGCTTTTGTTGCGAAACATGATTTTTAAAAACCCCTTTTACTATATTCTTTTCTGGCTAAGTAGATAGCTTATTGTTAAAGGGTTGGAAGACAGAGAAAAAGCATACAAAAGAAAAGCGTTCAAATATTACACTCTAATGTTAACATCTGTATAGTCTTTTCCCTATAAAGGCTATTTGTATTTAACATAGTTTAAAATCACTACATATATATGTATAAATCATGATGCATTATATATACAAAGAAACACACCCACACAGTTTGAAGTCTTGTTTGATTCTCTTAACACACTATGAACATTTTTCCGTCGTTAAAAATTAGTCTGTAAAATATTCTCTCATATGGTTGTATCACAGCCTACAGAACCACTCTCTTATTTTTTGGACTCTCAGCTCTTTTCCATGTTTGAAAAAATGACTACCGCAGAAAAAGGCCTGACAAACATCTTTGTGCTGAATGTTTCTGCCTGCACTTATGACTGACTCTCAGACCTGTTTCTAGAAGGGGAGCTACTGATAGGAGGGTGTGAGATGTTTCAGGTCCAGATGCCGAGTCTTCCAGAAGCTCATCCCCGGGCAGCGTGGGCAGGCCTGTCTCTCTCTGCATCACTGCCAATACTGGTGATGATTGGTTTTTAATCTTTGCTAGTAACAGGCAAAATGCTACCTCGCTGATGTTTTAATGTGCAGGTCTGAATTACCCCTGAGGTTGAACATTTTTTCAGAAGCTTATTAACCATGTCTCGTTCTTCCCTTGTGACTAACCTACTTGTGCAGCGAGAGCTTCTCATTTTCCACCCGGCAAAAAGCTCCTCTTATTTCCCCACCTCAAAGGCAGATTAAAGCAAATTAGTGCTCTCTTCAAACAAAAGGTCAGAATATTTCCTAATTTTCACTAAAAAGGCCAACTTAAGTTCACTGCTTGAGAATCCAAAAGGAACTAATAACTTTCACCTTTCAGTTGGCTTTGACAACAGTTCCCAGCACCAGGTTCTCTTCCTGTTGATCACAGAAGGGAGAAACAGCTAGCAGGCAGCTCCCTGAGTCAGAGCACACACTGGATGCTGCAGCCACTGGAACTATGTTTGTGTGATCATCTGGGGGTACCTTTCAACCAATTTCTGGGTGAGTAATCATTATACTGTATTACCCCCTCCAACCTTAACAAAACTGTAGCCGATGCTCCCCATAAAACAGAAAAGGGAAGAACACAAAACGTAAAGAGCACTTGCTGTGTGTCAAGCCCGTTCCTGGGTGTTCTGTGTGTATGTTCATGTTTTTAACCTATAGCCAGCCCAGGGAAGGCCGTGATCTGCTCCGTGTTACAGATGACGGGCTGCAGCCCTGGGAACCCAAGCCATCTGGCCCAACACCATGGAGCTAGCAAGCCTCGCTCAGAGCCTGTGTCGCAGACTCTGTCCTCTCTGTTTTGTCTTGACCTTTACTTGGCTCTGCTTTGCTTAGACAGGACACCTAAAGAGAGGCCATTTCTTGTTCATGCCGTTTGCAGAGTGGCATGGGACAGAGACCCCGCAACTGCCAAGCCTGCCCACAACAGGCCTGCCGCCGGTGTTCATGGCCAGCCACTTCCCACATTTACAATCACCCTCTCCTCTGCAGCCCTGGGATGGGCCCAAAATCCCAAAGGTGACGCTCCTCTTCCTACGGTCATAAGACTGGGGTACCAAGAAACTGAGTGACTCACCTAAGGACACCCAGCCGCAAGTCCTACTGCCAGAATTCCAAGAGCCAAGGATGATTCCCCCAAACCACAGGGGAGCTCTGCCTAATACCTGCACCCTTCTATCCACGTGCTCCCAGGCACAGCCCCTAAACCTGAGCCCTCTCCTCCTGACTCCTCGCAACAGGAAGTAATGGCAGCCCGGTCACTGTTAACCCGCAAACTGCAAGAGGCTTTCCCATGGAGGAGTCCTCACACCTGGAAGGCAAGAACCCCTGGCCGGCTGCCCTGGTAGGTGGCCTTGCTCTAAATTCAATGGCAGCACCACCAGGACTTTGAACGAGGGCCAAGGCCATCGGGTTTGAGGCTGGTCACTCCTGTGGAGAGCAGGGCACCTGATGACGGTGGGTGGCTGGAGAGATGCAGACGGGATGTCTACCCCATAGGGAGTGCCAGAGGGCACGCAGGTGGTGGCACTTGGCTGAGAGGCTCATGGGTAGACGACTGGCAGGCAGGGACACTGGGTGTTGAAAGGTAAGGAAGAGACCCAGGGCCACCGAGGGGCATGAAGCTGAGACCACCTATTGCAGTCGCCTTCCAGAGGGGAAGTGCAGAAGGCATGGAGGTGTGACTGGCAGTGGCCTGTCCATCACGGTGGGCACTGGGGTAGCAGCACAGCAGAAGATGGCATCAGGCTTCGGAGCCCCACACCTGGGCTGGATGGCCAGCTAGGCTTGGAGGTGACTTTGGGGTGAGGCCTGGTGCTTCCCTGATCGTCTCTGTGGAATGCAGTCAGCACGGCCTGTGCCTAACAGCTAGGAGGATTTGCATGTTCTTACTCAGCGCCAGCAACAGGGTCTCCCATCGCCAGCCCACACTTCATGACCAGCTGAGTGCCTTGACAGCTCCATAACGACTTTCTCGATGAGCAAGCCACTTTCCATACCAACATCAGTGCAGTGATGCCTTGCTGTCACATGCATGCCACCCTCCTCACCACTTGCCCCCCTGCAGCCTCAGAAGCCTGCCCACCTGAAGGTGTGACTTGCACGTGGCGGCACGTCCCTCCTAGTCCTGGGTTTAAGCTTCAACACACAGGTGAGGTCTTATGTTGGGGTGAGTAACACGTATCAGAGAATATTCATGCAATTCCCCATCAGAAAGTGTCCAAAAAGTGATTTGGAACATGGCTGATGCTCTGGCAAGTCACAGCAAAGCAGTGGGAAATCATTATCTTTGGAAACCGTGTGGAAAAGGTGAGTGAGGAAATCTGTGCAGAACTGATGGCGAAGGCGCCTGCCTCTTCTGCAGTGGGTGTTGGTGGGACTGGCCTTTGGGGGCGGGTGTGGGGGCTCCCGGAGAGTGTCAGTGCCAGGCCTTGCCCAGGAGTCTGCACAGCACAGTAACAGCTCTTTGAGTGATGTTATTTTGCTAGAGTGGGCTCTGCTGTGATTGTTTTTTTCTTTTTTTTTTTTGGAGACAGAGTCTCACTCTGTCACCCAGGCTGGAGTGCAGTGGCACGATCTTGGCTCACTGCAACCTCCACCTACTGGGTTCAAGCGATTCTCATGCCTCAGCCTCCCAAGTAGCTGGGATTACAGCCTCCCGCCACCACACCCAGCTACTTTTTGTATTTTTAGTAGAGACACCGTGTTGCCCAGGCTGATCTCAAACTCCTGACTTCAAGTGATCCTCCCACCTCAGCCTCCCAAAGTGCTGGGATTACAGGCCTGAGCCACCGCGCCCAGTCTCGTTTCGGTTGTTAATGAAGTAAGGGCTTCGTGATGAGGACAAGGCATATTACCCACTGTTCGTGTCTGACCAAGATAAGAATCTGGGTCTGGGCTCCCAGTTCAGCACTCCCTGCAGAACAGGAGGGCTTTTTCAGGGAACATCAGGACAGAGACACCTTCCCTGAATAGGCAGAGGGGACAAGAGGCCAGTCCTTGCCACAGCTGTCTGCTGACGCAGAGAGCAATCCTTGGTCCTGGGCTGGGAGCTCTGTGAGGGAAGGGCTGCCTGAGACACTCGCGTCTCTTCCACATGAGACGTAACTTCTCTACACCCAAACTTCCTTTTGGAAAATGAGATGCGTTCTAGCAGGGTCACTGGTCGTCCTGTGAGGACAGGGCTGGTGTGTGGGAATGCTCTCTAGAGATTCACTAAAGGGAATAGACTTGAATCCCAGAAGGAGGAAAGGACCAGGCCCACACAAATCAAGGCAGGACTTCTGTCGAGCTTATATTTAGGTCAGTACAATTACTTTTGAACAGACCTATAAAACACACAGTCAAACTCCGGCTCTTCCGGGAGGCTTGTCCGACTACGTAAACCCCTCAGGACATTTTCCTCCTGGGAGAGTCACATTTGCTCACAATTTTAAAGTTCCTCACAATGTGCAAAATGGTGTGGTTTAGTTTTTTAAGTCTGATTGAGACTGAGAAACCCCATTTTGTAAGATTTTGTGTAAGGAAGATAGATGGTGGATCCAAATGGTCAGCGAAGTATCTGGTATATAAATAGCACTCCGTAAATAGCGGCTGCTGTTGTGATTCTGAATCCCGTGTTACAGATGAAGAGACGAAGGTGCTGAGGAGCTAAGGAGACAACCTGGGGTTGCAAAGTAAAAATGTAAGGCCGTGGAGGGGCTGCATTTCAAATACCAGGTGCAGGGAAGGCCTGGTCCTCCACCCACGCCTCGGAACGCGGCACCCCACGGCCTCCCAGGCAGACGCTCTCCACCACCACTTGATTCTGTTCATCTCTGAAGGCAGAGTTAAATAAAATTAATACTATTACTGAACGCCAATTTTCATGTTTAATTTTATGGCCAAATGTGACAATAATAGTCAAGAGTTGGCACTAAAAAAAGGTGCTGTGATTTTTGAAGAGTATAAGAAAGTGGTGGTTTTTAAAATACCATATCATATGATTCAGTCTTTGAACAGCTGATAACCTCACCAGGGAAGTCATAATGAAGACATTCAAATACAAATCAAGGAGTCGGATTTCAGAGGACTATCCACATCTAATTAAATTGAACTTTCATTGAGAGATAATTGTTAGTTATAAGACTAGTTTTCTAAACGTGTGTGGTACCTCGTATGGGAATCTGCTGCCTGCGCAGAATGCCAGCCTACGTTCTGTTTCGTTAGGAAGTACAAGTGGGGGGGGAGGCAGCCATCTTCTGGACTCTTCCACCCCAAATGAGAAGGGATGTTGAGCAGAAAAGGAAATGGCATGAACAGTGACATCTACATCACGCCCAAGGAAAGGACTGTTTTCTCCTTTAGCCTCCTAGATCAATTATGGTAGAAAAGAGAGATCCTTCCTTATTATTATTTTTAAGTGAAGGGGAAAGACAAGCTGTATTCTTTTTTTTTAACTGCATTTTAGGTTTGGGGGTACATGTGAAGAACAGGCCAGATTGTTGCATAGGTACACACATGGCAGTGTGATTTGCTGCCTTCCTCCCCATCACCTATATCTGGCATTTCTCCCCATGCTATCTCTCCCCAACTCCCCACCCCCACTGTCCCTCCCCTATTTCCCCCGACAGACCCCAGTGTGTGATACTCCCCTTCCTGTGTCCATGTGTTCTCATTGTTCAACACCCGCCTGAGTGAGAACATGCGGTGTTTGATTTTCTGCTCTTTTGTCAGTTTGCTGAGAATGATGGTTTCCAGGTTCATCCATATCTCTACAAAGGACACAAACTCGTCGTTTTTTATGGCTGCATAGTATTTCATGGAGTATACATGTCACATTTTCCCTGTCCAGTCTATCATCGATAGGCATTTGGGTTGGTTTCAGGTCTCTGCTATTGTAAACAGTGATGCAATGAACATTCGTGTGCACGTGTCCTTACAGTAGAATGATTTGTAATGCTTTGGATATATACCCAGTAATGGGATTGCTGGGTCAAATGGAATTTCTATTTCTAGATCCTCGAGGAATCACCACACTGTCTTCCACAATGGTTGAACTAATTTACACCCCACCAACAGTGCAAAAGTGTTCCTATTTCTCCGCATCCTCTCCAGCATCTGTTGTCTCCAGATTTTTTAATGATCGCCATTCTAACTGGTGTGAGATGGTATCTCAATGTAGTTTTGATTTGCATTTCTCTGATGACCAGTGATGATGAGCATTTTTTCATATGTTTGTTGGTCTCATGCATGTCTTCTTTTGTAAAGTGTCTGTTCATATCCTTCGCCCATTTTTGAATGGGCTTGCTTGTTTTTTTCGACAAGCTGTATTCTGAAAGTCGAATCTCTAGGTGATCCAAACACTGCACCATGGGGGACTGCACCAACACTGAAACCATGGTGCCCCCATCCCCTGGGCCCACTGTGGGCCCGTCCGCTGCCAAGCAACAGGCTCTGTGGCCACCACCTCCATCCTTGCAGCAGCCCTGGGAGGGAGCAGTCCACTCATTACAGAAAGTAAGGTCACTTGCCCAGCGCCAGAGATGGCAAATAGGAGACGGAGAATTCCAAACCAGGCTTGCAGGAGCCAGGAATCCATTGTAAGCATGGACTGGAAGGGTCCAGAGAGCTGCTGCCATCATTTGAATTCGGGCACACACACTGACAGGTGCTTGGAGATAATACTGCTCGTTGTTCACAAGCAGCCCAGGGCTCCCACAACCAGATGTGGCCTGTGCGGTGAGGGGGCTGAGAGCTCCGCCAGGCATCTGTGTGGCAAATAAACAAGCTGTGGCCTGGGACCAGGCAGTCTGCGGTCCGGTCTCTGCTCCAGGCAGGGCTAGAAAAACACTCGACGGGAGAAACCTGAGGAGACGCAAGTTCAAGACAGATCCTTGCACTCCTTCGATCCGTAAGTCTATGATTCAGAGGCAGCTCGTTTTTCCGAATCTTGAGCTCCTCACTGTAAACTGGAGGTTGTGTGAGGCCCATCATTTCTTTAGTTTGGATTCTGTGAGTTCAGAGGAGGCCAAGGGTAGCTTCTCCAAAGAGGGGTGGTGTGCTCTGAGCACTCTGCTTCCTCAATCCGTCAGCCTGGCTGGTCTCCCAGGGAAGGGAACCTGCAAAGAGCCCCCACCCTGCACTGGGAAAGCCCCAAATACACAGCATCTCTTTTTATGCTTACAGAGATCCTGTATCACTACCCTCACTCAGGTCACAGAGGGGTGCACTGATTTCATAAGAGTGGAAATTACCTGCCAGTCACCAGAGCATAAGCAAGACGGCCAGAGCAAGGGGCCCTCCCAACATGGAGCCAGCTCCCCTCACCCTTTAGGACTCAGCCAGACACCACCTTCCTAGAGCAGTGCTGTTCTCAGATTGGAAGTGCCCTCCAAACCAGCCAGCACTGAGGGAAAGCGCAGCCCCTTGGCTTGCACTTCTTCGGCTGACCATTTGTTTTAGGACCTTGAAGTATTGTTTTCTTCAGCGCAGAAAACAGTGCTCTAGAAAATGAGATTCACCTAATGCCACTGGCTGCCAGCTGCCCTCCCTCTCCAAAAGGCAGAATGCAATGTAAGACTTGGGCTCCCGCACCACGGGTCATTTTTAATTGATTTCCTTCTGCAGAGGTTTCCAGGGGAAGTAGCTTTTCCATCTTAACAGGGCTGCCTGGCCTGCTGGTCCAAACAGCCACAGGTCCAGGGAAAGCAGAGAGGAGCCGGTGCCGGGGACCTCATTCCTCACAGCCTCTGTGGCACAGCTTGCGAGAGCAGGCCTGGGAGTCCGCAGCGGAGCTCAGGCGCCCACCCCTGCTCTGACTCCCTGTGGCTCTGCCACCCCAGCTAGTGTCTGGCTGCAGGACTGCGTTTGGGACGGGGCTCTGGGCAGAGGAAACAGCAAGGGCTTGCAGCAGCACAGACTGGAGTGCAACCCTCTTCTCACCTATTCACTTTGTGACCAGAGGCAAGTCACTTGAGTGTCCCCAGGCCTTGGTTTTTTATATCCAATGTGGATCTCCTATATCGCAGTGGTAGTCAGAATTTGGGAGAATTGATTTGAACCACTTGTCACATAATTGGTGCTCAAAAAATTATAACTATTATAATACTTTTGGGGACAACTGAAATGTTTTTTTTTCTTCCCATTTATTTATTTTATTGCATTTTAGGTTTTGGGGTACATGTGAAGAACATGCAAAATCGTTGCATAGGTACACACGTGGCAGTGTGATTTGCTGCCTTCCTCCCCATCACCTACATCTGGCATTTCTTCCCTTGCTATCTCTTCCCATCTCCCCACCCCCCACTCTCCCTCCCCTATTTCCCCCCAACTGACCCCAGTGTGTAGTGCCCCCCTCCCTGTGTCCATGTGTTCTCATTGTTCAATACCCACCTATGAGTGAGAACATGCGGTGAGGGATGCACAACTCTGTGAATAAACAAAAATCATTGGGCAGTACACTTTCAATGGATAACCTGCCTGGTGTGTCAATCAAATCTCAATAAAGTTATTAAAAAGTATGGCTATTAAAGGAAGTTATCATGATAAAGATCAAACAAGATAGCTTTCGTGAAGACACTTTGTGAAGGTATAAAACGCAAGATAAATATGAGCTCTGGGCATTATATTCACCCGTCCACCTGTGTTCTTGGAAAACACTTCACTCAGGCTAATATCAGGGTATCTGTCTCCACTGCATCCGCGCCTCAGCTGTGTCAGAGCTGTTTTCTTCAATTTCGTGCCCTCATGCTACCAGCGTGTGGCCCAGAGCAGGTGCTGAGGATCCCACATGCAGGGAAGCGGGGGCCTGCGGGCCCAAGGCAGCATGCTCACCATGCTCCAACCTTTGACCCTTCGTGACCCGCCAAGACTCCAGGCGCAGCATGGCACTGCACGGACCCTTCCACAAAGTGCTGAGAATCGTTCCAACACTCCTCCAGATTTGCTCTAAGGGTGGGTTTTTGGTTTTTCTCCAATGCTCCTCATGGAAAATTCTGAAGATACTTGTATTAAGATTAAAATATCTATTAGGTTCTTTACCACTGGGATGAGGTGGCTCATGCCTATAATCCTAGCACTTTGAGAGGCTAAGCTGAGCAGATCACTTGAGGTCAGGGGTTCGAGACCAGCCTGGCTGACATGGTGAAACCCGGTCTCTACTAAAAATACAAAAACAAGCCAGGTGTGGTGGTGCGTGCCTGTAATCCCAGCTACTCTGGAGGCTGAGGCAGGGGGATAACCTCCATTCAGGAGGCAGAGGTTGCAGTGAGACAAGATCACGCCACTGCACTCCAGCCTGGTCGATAGAGTGAAACTCTGACTCAAACAAAACAAAAAAACCCAAAGATTCTTTACCATTTTTCTGCTATTCATTTCAAGTCTGAAAGACCTGGTTTCTGGCTGGGCCTACTTCTAATCTGCTGTGCCCTTGGGCAAGTCACCCTATCCATCCCTGAGTCTCCCTCTTGGTCAGTAAAGGAGGGAACTGCTGCCTACAGTCGCAGCCAGGAGCCAGTGAGTGACCTAAGTGGCCCAGGCAGGGCACATGCCAGGACTCCAGCAGGGCTCACTCCCTCCTCCTTTCTGAATTGTAATCGAAAATCAACTGGTTTTTATTTTTTTCCCATTTATTTATTTTATTGCATTTTAGGTTTTGGGATACATGTGAAGAACATGCAAGATTGCTGATGAGGCCAACAAACATATGAAAAAATGCTCATCATCACTGGTCATCAGAGAAATGCAAATCAAAACTACATTGAGATACCATCTCACCCTAGTTAGAATGGCGATCATTAAAAAATCTGGAGACAACAGATGCTGGAGAGGATGTGGAGAAATAGGAACACTTTTGCACTGTTGGTGGGAGTGTAAATTAGTTCAACCATTGTGGAAGACAGTGTGGCGATTCCTCAAGGACCTAGAAATAGAAATTCCATTTGACCCAGCAATCCCATTACCGGGTATATATCCAAAGGATTACAAATCGTTCTACTATAAGGACACGTGCACATGAATGTTCATTGCAGCACTGTTTACAATAGCAAAGACCTGGAACCAACCCAAATGCCCATCGATGATAAACTGGATAGGGAAAATGTGGCACATATACACCATGGAATATTATGAAAATCAACTGTTTTGAAGTTTCTCTGCCTCGGATGACTGAGAACCAGAGGGTTTCCTTGCTTTTCCAAAGGGGCACGCTCAGCTCACAGTAGGCTGGAAAAACCTGCTTCTGCAGCAACTGCCTGGGCGCAGGAGCTCGGTTCGGGCCCAGCGGCACCTGCAGAGGCAGCTCTGTGGCTGTTCCACATTTCCTTAAATGAAAAGCTGGTGCACTGACAGAACCTCAGCTCCTCCGTTCCTCTTAGGTTCTTCCGGAGCACCTGGCTGAACTCGAGGAGAGAGGTCAGGAATGGCAGTGTGGTGCTCACAGTGCCTGTTTCTGTTCCCATCACACCTGCTGCAGATGTGGCCACATTCCACACCTGCCCTGACAGTCTCTGAAGGTGCAGGTACCACAACTGAGAGGCCACCCTGCCAAGCAGGCAGGACCCTGGCGGCCCCCATCACACTCCTGTCATTTGGATCTTGCACAGCAGCTAGAGGGCACCGGCCAGTCCTGTGAAACACAGGCTGATGGAACCACTCAGCTGTTGTCTCCTGAGGCCCTGCAGTCCCACCACACCATGCAACTCCTCCAGCTAATGTGTGAGGGCAGGCAGTCATAGCATCATGGCACCAACAGGGATGCTGCCCAGGGCCAGATCTTAGGGCAGAAACTTGGGACAAACCACCCTGGGGTGGGCTTGGCAGTATGCAGAGAACAGCTGTCATCTTGCAGGCCCTAAGCTCAGTGCACAGGGACATAAAATGAATCCGAAACAAGCCCTTATCTGTCCAGGAGCTTTAGAAGCCCATGAGAGACACGGCTAACAGAGTGCCAGACCTAGTTTGTGTAAGCCACGGTAAGTGCTATGATACAGAAACTTTAGCATGTTATAGGCATATAGAAAGGAGCAAAGCGATCCTGTCTGAGAGGCTTCAGGACGAGCTGGAAAGAAGTGTTGAAGACATGCAGTAGGGGAGCTGGCAGGTAGAGCGCTGCGGTGGAGAAGGACCTCCCCAGAGGCAGGGAGCGCGACTTGCCAAGAGCCAGGTGTACCAGCGTGTGCAGGCCAGCCAGGGACCCTGGACGATCATCTGAGTGGACAGAGGGACCTGGGGAGGAACACAGCTGAGAGGTAAGCAGGGGTCAGATGAGAAAGGGCTATGAGCTGCGTTCGGGCGCACACATGCCCTCCATTGCCACATCTGGGACTGCACACACCTGCTCCTCCCCCACTACCCCCATCTGGTGCATCCAGAAGCACACACACCTGCCCCCCCACTGCAACATCTGGTGCCACATCTGGGAGTGTGCACACCTCAGCTCCCCGCCCCCACATCCAGGAGCATGCATGCCTGTCCCCACACCCCCTTCCCCCCAGGTGCCAGATCCAGGAGCCTGCACACCTCACCCGCCCCCGCCGCATCTAGGAGTGAGCATACCTGCCCCTCCCTGCTTTCATGGATGGTTAAACAGATGAGTAGGGAAGCCCACACGGAAATAAACATCAAAGGCTATTGTTCAAACGACAAGAAATCAAGCAAGGTAGCATAGAAAAGAAACAACAGAAGAAAGTAAAGAACATAAACTATAGCTGGTGAGAATATGCACTGTTTGAAGCAATCATATATGTGAACTCATTTATTTTCATTTCCTTCCAAGGTTAATCCTTGAAATGGGCTTTATCTTCACAAAGCAGATGAGAAAACCAAAGCTCTGGCAATGAAGCGACGGCCAGGAGTCAGGTCTACGTGGACACACACAACGTATCATTCCCTGGGGCCTCTGGAGAGGCCTGGCTGGCAGTGAGATCGAAGGCAGCCTCCACAGGAGAGCAGGTGAGGCATGGCTTCACTCCCCGTTCCAGGCGAGACACTCCCCAGAGGCTAAAGCCCAGGACCCAGATCTCAGGTTCCCAAAGAAAAGTGCATCTTCCTGACTTCCTCACACCGAGGCAGGTGAGAAGGGAAGGATGGGTCCAAATTCACCCTGCGGACACCAGACAGAGCTGGGACACGAAGCTCAGGCCCAGATTGCTGAGGATAGAGAGAAAAAGAATGTGGAAACTCTCTGGCCACTTTTTTCCTGATACGTCACAAAACAAGCAAGAGAAATTCACAGGAATGTTTTTGGCACCTGGATTTCAGTAACACCGTGGCAGCCTCCCTCATCAGGCTCATCAGAATATCAGAAACCACAGAACCAGCACAGTCAAACCCTACAACAACAGCCTTTATGGGATAGCTGCAGATGGGCCAGACCGGTAACCAAGCTAAAACACAGCATGAGGGTCCTGGGATGCCGACCGTTCCAGAGGTGAATGAAAATCTACTGAAGGACACCAAGCCTGGGTCATCCAGCCTCCGTGGAAATAAACATAATCACCTCCCCTTAAGTGGAGCTGAACTGATAAAAGATGACCACGTTGCATCAATATTTTTCAACAAATCTTTCCGTGTTAGGATTTTTCTTCCTTCCACAGGATGCCTGCCTGCCTCAGTGTGGCCCCATGACAACAAGCCATGAGGGTTCAGGAGACATGTAAAATGCCACGCCAGGGGTTTCTTCCGGCACCTCGCCTTAGCACATGGGAGCTGCACGGGCCTCTGACAACGTCTCCCTGCCTCTGTGGCCGGCACTGCTCACATTGGTGTCCCCCTCACACTCACGTTTCACTCAACACTCCCAAGTTTCAGCCCCTCCTCCACCCGGCTAACCTCCTCTCAGCCCCTCCTCCACCTGGCGAAACTCCTCATCTGCCGCCTCCTTCTCTTCCTGGGCTTCTAGTGGTTTCCCTGAGGAGGCCAGCTTTGCACATGTGCAGAGTGCTCGGAAGAGCAGAGACAGAAGGTCTGTCTGTGTTCACCTTTCCAGCACCTGACTCAATGCCTCAGACATAGCAGGTGCTGAAGGAAAGGCTAGTGGAACTAAGAGGCATCCAAAAGCCTCTTGGAGAGAACTACTCAGTAGAGAGCTGCCTGGTTTCAAGGCAGTGAAATGTCCCCATTTTGTTAACAAAATGCCTCAATCATATTGAATCAGTACCCATTAGTTTAAAAATGCTATTATATCTAATTACATATTTCATCAATTCTAAGTGAAATCTCATTTTCCCTAGATTAAATGGGTGAATGCAAACAGGAAATGGAAATCCTCAAATGTGCCTTGCAAACAATCAAAAAGGTCCAGGCCAATCACGGGGAGGGGATGGCCAGGGCCCCACAGGCCTTCTTGTCCCAGCCCCCAGAGCTCAGGGTGACCTCCAGGGTATAGGATCACAGAAGCCCGGACTTTCATCCAAGCTCTGCCTCTGTATCAGTGGCAGCCTGGACGAATCAGTCAGCCTCTTGAAGCGTTTTCTTGCTGTGAAGGTAAACGATAATAATGGCAACCTGAGAGTGTCACAGTGAGGCTGAAGAAGCCACAGGCCAAGGTCTGGGCACAGAGCACACACCTACTGGGGAGCGATGGTACCTGGCATCACTGCCTCCCATGGACAACAGGAGCCCTGCACCTGACCCGGCCACATGGAGCCGAAGAAAACAGAGGTCACAGAAAATGCCAGAACCTCCTTAGGAAGGCATTGGAAGCCCCCAACTCCCTGGGCCCATGCACCTCTGGTTCTCACCTGTGCCCCTGGACCACAGAACTGCATCCTGCTTGTAAACCATCAACACAGCATCACGCTGCCAGGTCCTGGCACAATCCCATTCCAGCCACCAGGAGGCCGTGCCTTCAACTCTTGGCCTAGGAACCGACTGGTTCTTCAGGGATAAGCTCCAAACACTCTGTTGATAAGCCACCTCGGCTCCTCCCCACTCCCACCCCCGGGAACCAAGCCCTCACTGTGCCTATCAGCCTGGGCTCACATTTTCAACCATCATCAGCCATTCGTGATGACACTGGTTTCTTTGGATGTGTATTCTGTCCGCCTCCTTCACTACTGGACCATGGATCCTACAGATGGAGGGAATTAGGTCTTACTCACCTTTTACAGACCTAGAACTCAAGGCTCATCAAATGTTTGCTGAATGAGTTACTGGAAACTGCCTTAGATCACCTGAATGACTTTCATTAGCAGAGGGGTCCACGGGGTGGAAGCATCTCCCACTTTTCCTCTGACCTTTTCTCCATGGTGTGGGAAAAAATGCCCTATTACAGAGCATCAGGCGGCAGCACTGGAGGCTGAAACTCTGTTGAAACATCATCTTTTTGCCCAGGAAAAGGGGTAGAGTTTTTGTAGGATGCAAAGTTGCATGTGGAGGTAGGGGAATCTAAGAGGAGAGAGGGCTAGAGAAGTGGACCCTTTAATTCTGCATAGAAACCTGCAGAAATCTCGGATTAATCCTGGAGCAAGACAGACCCAACTCAACAGTACAAAGCCATGGAGGCCGGGTGCGATGGCAGACACCTGTAATTCCAGCACTTTGGGAGGCTGAGGCGGGTGGATTGCTTGAGGCCAGGAGTTCAAGATCAGCCTGTGTAACATGGCGAAACCCCATCTTTACTAAAAATACAAAAATTAGCTGGGCGTGGTAGTGCATGCCTATGATCCCAGCTACTCCTGAGGCTGAGGTGGGAGGATCACTTGAACCTGGGAGGCAGAGGTTGCAGTGAGCTGAGATCACACCATTGCACTCCAGCCTGGGTGACAAAGCAAGACTGTCTTAAAAAAAAAAAAAAAGGAAACCCTTGGAAAACAGAACTGGGGTTTGACTCCTGAAAACACACACATTTCAGATTTACCTCTGAGTTATGCACAGGATAGACCTCAGCAACATGGGAAAGCTGTGAAATGAGATTTGAACCATACACGTGTCTTGGACTGACTCCCGAAGAGGCACACCAGGGGGACAGACCCAGTGGTGTGCTACAGCCAGAGAAGGGAAATATTTGCATTACAAAAATCAGCAAATACTATAATCCAGGGCTGGTTGAGAAAAATTTACCAAGTCACAGTGGAGAGACCCAGACCAATGCAGCAGAGGCTTGGGAAGGTGAGCTTCAAGAGCTGAGGTGTGAACTCCCATCCCAATAGGGCCAAGCAGAACTTAAGGTCTGAACCTAAACGGACTGAGGACCTGCCAAGACAAATCATCACTATTCTCCAGAGGCTCCCAAGAGAACCCACAGTGTGCAAAAAAAACAACACCCACAAAGTCCAAGATGCAATGGGAAGCTGACATAGAACAGAAAAATGGGATCGATTCAGAAGAACAAATGGCTGCCAGTCCCACGATCACCCAAATGCTGGAGCCACAGGACAAAGTCTTTAAAACAGCCGCTATAGCCGGGCGCGGTGGCTCAAGCCTGTAATCCCAGCACTGTGGGAGGCCGAGGCGGGTGGATCACGAGGTCAAGAGATCGAGACCATCCTGGTCAACATGGTGAAACCCCGTCTCTACTAAAAATACAAAAAATTAGCTGGGCATGGTGGCGTGTGCCTGTAATCCCAGCGACTCAGGAGGCTGAGGCAGGAGAATTGCCTGAACCCAGGAGGCGGAG